>NW_017306913.1:224082-234184 GCF_000935625.1 Nanorana parkeri
AGATTATATATATATATATATATATATATATAAAAATTCCCCTTACCTTTATTTTAAATATGTATGAAGCGGTTTGTCTGGAGTTCAGCTTTACATTAATTCACAGGCATAAACAGCTAACATGAGATGTCACTTTAGCATTCTATTGCAAACAATGCACTGTCTGTGTAGCAGATATCAGCAACTGTTAGGCTGGCCATACACCTGAACAATCTGATTGGATGCAAGCATGGTCAGGTATTTTGAGAGCCAGCGGGGCCGACTAGCAAGATACTGAAGCTTGGCCCAGTGGGAGATTCCTCCATCCACAGACTAGCGTAGATGGAGGAATCTGCTGCACTTTTTCCATCCGACGATAGAAAATCTGCAGATAATCTATAGGTGTATGGCCAGCTTTAGGCAATTAGAAAAGTACATCAATCATAGTAAACAATCCATCTAACCTCTAGTTGCTAACCTTCAAATGTGCTTAATGTATGTTTTGGTGTATAGCTGAATACACTATACTTTACCTTTTAATCTTTTAAGCCCAGTCCTGGGCAAAAACAACCCCCCCATCCCAAAAACAAAACAAAATTCCTTTTTACTGACCTTAAGTTCCACGTCACTGCGTGCATGATATGGACACTTCCTATTGGTGTCAAACACTTTCAGTGGCAGGGTCCCCTCGCATCACTTAGGATGCAGAACTATACGTGGGTGGGGAGGGGACAAGTCCTCAAAGAGCCAATGAGCACGGAAAGTGCCCAGTTCTCACGGCAGGAAATAAGCTTTGCACATGTGACAGATATTACAGAAGATGTGCGTTCAAGCAACACTGAGCAGTAAGGCACAATGTACTATTGTATTTTTGCCTAGAGTTGGGCTTTTAACTAATTTCATAATTGCTGGAAAACCTCCCACAGTCATACAGAAGATATTTTTCAATCATCAAAATTAAAAAAAAATTACCTTTTGCATCCCTAACCCAAGGCTACAAGTGATTCCACTGTTGCTGAAAAAAGCATGTTTTCCGTTAGTGGAGAACTCATTTGTGGAACATTGAGCTCAGTGTGCTGCTAACGTGCCCGTTACGCTGATCTTTACTAGTCAAGCTACCACCTGAGAGGATCTCCACATCTGACATATTTCCTGTGTGTTGCATGCTTAGGCCTCTGCTACGACATAGTGAAGTAGAGGCCAGCCAATGGAACCACGGGGCTTGGCTGGGGTGCAGGCATCCGACATGCCTAAAAAAAAATAAAAAAATAAGTGTTGGATGTGAAGATTTTAGTTCCACGTCACAGTCTGTAACTTTACAAAAAAGCAAAAATCTGAGCAACAAGGCCAACATAAGCTCTACAAAAAATATGTAGAGCTAAAGTGCCGAGACAACAGAAACAACTCCCAGTGTAACCATAGAGAAAAACCACAAATAAAAAAAAGGTAGACACGACAAGGCCAGGATTCTTTTTTTTTTACGTGTTTTAATATTTTCCTTAATTTAGTGGGAGCTTTTCTGTCCTTCCATCGAAGAAACAAGTGCAGAACATTGAATTGAAATTGACAATGAACTTAGAGCAGAAATTAATACAGAAAAAAAAAGAAACATCACCACACATTTTTTTCTGTTTTGTCAACATGTAATGCCCTGGGTTTTATTTCATAAGAATTCTTTTTTTTTTCTTCCCACAATATATGTTCCAGGATTTAAAAAAAAAAAAAAAAACAAAAAAAAAAAAAAAAACAACCTCATGGATCGTGTATGCCATTGGAACTGGGCATTCAGACTTTGCTACTGACAAAGCATTAGTAGTCTGTAAAGTACCATGCTCTTCACAGAAGAGAGCTCATATTTCCGAAGGAAGGCACCCGATAGTTGTGGTTCTGGCCCTGCAGCCTTCTGGAGAGAAATCGGGGAACAAAAACAAATAAAAAAGGAAAAAAGCTGGCTAGTTTAGAAACTGGAATGATGATGCATGTACAGCAATTACTGCATTCTTCTCCCTTATATCCTTTTTTTTCTTTCTTAAGAACAAGTAAAGAATGAAGTCTTAACAATTACACAATAAAAAAATACAATTTTTTAAAGTGTTTTTTCTTTTTTTTTTCTTAAAAAAAGGGCAGACAACATAAAAAAAAAACTCCAGTTGAATGGACTCCATTTGCATACTTGATTTAACACTTTTTTGGTGTAGGAGGAGATGGGGCAGGAGGAGGGGGGCTTGTTTGTAAAGCAGCAACAAAACCTTTTAGTGCCTGAAGTACCAGAAACCACCCACGTGACGTACAGGTGAATGGGGGATGGGAAGATTTGAGACTTCATTATTATCTTGTAACTTCTGAGATTACAAAAAAAGGAAGATCCCTACTGAGTACATTCCCCATTTAATAAATGATGCCTTTTTTATTTAGTTTCTTAAGAATCTGTATGTATGTCACCATTTCTTCACATGATACACAGAGAACTCAGGGACCCGGTGGGGAACCAAGTTATGTTATACCATTTACAAAATACCAAGGAGTCCACAGCTACCTAACACATTTACTACAGCACAGGAACCAATGAAGGTACAGTGTACAAAAAACTGTAAACACGGCACAATAAATAGATAAAACAGCAGGTTCCGCACCATGCACATGATGTGATGACACTTCTCATCTCTATACAATCTCACACTCTTATTTTGTTGCAGTTTTTGTTTCCCGTATTTTTTTTTCTTTTTGTTTGTCCCCCCCAGTGCAAAGCATCACAAATGAACAGTTCTGTATTCAAGTAACATATATACAAGGGTATTACAAATATGCAGTACTGTACAGATAATTGCTGTATTCATAATTTACAGGAGTTTTATTCTTTTCCTATTAACAGTACGAAAAAAAAAGAAAAGAAAATCAAAAGCATGAGAGATGTGCGTTGCTGTCGAGTCCCCACAGCTGCCATGGAAACGCAGTGTGTGTGCTGCTTCCCATCATCCCTTGCATTCATAATGCTACTGATGCATAGCACCTAAACAAGTTCCCAAGGCTGCAGTCCTGTTCCTGTGCAAACTACGTCACTTCCATCGCTACTGTGTTGTCCGTTATACTGTTCAATGCTGGCTTTTCCGTGTCATGGTTGTCCCTGTAAAAAACAAACACAAAAAAACATTAATAATGCATAAAGAAAACAAAGACAGTACAGAAAAGAAAGACAGTACAGAAAAGAAAGACCTTGGGAACGGAGCTCCCAGGTACATATTTTGATGTGCTCCATATATTGGGGATTCTCTTTCTATTAGGACATATCAAGTCCTGTCCATTTTTCTGATAACTGGAAACATCTAGTAGAGCAGGGTGCGGATTTCAGTCTCCATGCCTGAGGCTTCTCGGATAGTTTTAGCATTTCTTTAGACTGATGACAATAGTCTGCAATGTTAGGTGTGGTTCACAAGGTAAAATGATCCCACTGGCCCCAATATCTCACAATGTACATGGCTCCTAAAGAACTCTGTTCTGGACATCTATATTAGAGTAGGTGCTGTCTGTGAGGAGTAGCCAGAAGTCAGAGTGTTCATGTAATAGATTTCAGCATTACACCTGCACAATGGTTGTCTCTACAATTGACACACTAGAGTACTGGGAGCGCTGATACAAGAGCATAAGGATATGTACATTTGTGTTTTCATTCTATTATAAAACAGGAATAATTGCATACATTTTAATGAAGTTTTACACCAACACTAGCTGAATGTGATGTGCTTCACACTAGTGTTTCCAAGCATAGAGAAAAATGAATGCCTGACTTCATGTAGTCCTGATTTGTTCACCTTTTTATGTATTCCTTGTATTAAAAACCGAAGGAAACCCTCCACTGTTTTTCTTCTGCTTTCTATTGACTTTCGTAGAAAAAAAATTAAACCAAAACAAAAAGTCTAACAAAGAAAAAGTACTATGTTCCAGAGAGGTTATAAAACCCTCTTTTCCATATATTTATAGATCTAGTGAGCCCCTGTTCCTCAGGATGTGACCTATGTTATGGTCCATGTGTTTGCCAAGTGCTGAATTCTGGGGTCTGAATATCAGCCTCTTCAAGTTCTTAAATATTGTTGGTCTAAAAGAGGGAAACAACACTAACAACAAACAGATCTCACACCAGGAGCTTCCGATGTCAGAAACCTACATGACAGCATGTCATTCCATTCTACACCATGTTTAATTATTTCCAGGGCAAGCACCTCACCACTACCATAGAAAGCCATGAATTGGGTCTAGCCAAGAATTATGCTGGTGCACATCTAAAGCAGGTGAGGTCAGCAGACCACCCAAATCAAAGATGGTGATGTTGCACAAAACAGTCTATTGAGAAGATATCTGTAAAAAATAAGTCAAGGCAACTGGATTTGCTGTATTTTTCTTGATGACGTTTCACTGGACATGCAACCAGCTTTATCAATTCAGAATGACTTGTACAAAAATTATATGGGAAAAAATATGGTGAATGTTGCTCCAATCCACATAATATATTAGTCACAACCAGGTGTTCATTGCATAATTGGAGTCTAGGAGGTGTTATTAACCTGCCCAGAGAGAGGTGTTAAAACAGTCTATTGTATCTAAATACAGGAGGTTTCCATGCTTTAGTGTTTGTAACGCTTATTGGGCTGTCTGATATGAAATTCCAGCACTAGCTTTGCATTTTATTTTAACTTGTAGCTTTTCAGTCTTGCAGACTAAAAATCTAAAGGACAGTCGCTAGAACAGAGGAGGAAGGTATGTACTTTGCAAGTAATTCAGCTGTTTGCGTGTAGCTTAAGATCCTGATGTTTGGGTCTGTAGAGTACAGCAGTAAGAAAGGATATAATGCGAGCGGGATCAAAATCAGAGAATATCCCGAATAGGCAGCTTTAGGGGGGCCAACCAAACCAAGCTGCCATTTCACAGCATCACTTAGGAGTGAAGGGGGAACAATATGAGCAACACCTTGTAAAAAGGCATTAACCAAGGAGCGAATGGCCAGTGGCCTTTGAAACAGAATAGCCAGGGCTGAGATCTGCTCCTTGATGGTGCTCAGGGTCAGACACACATACAAGCCAGTCTGGAGGTAAGACCAATGACCAGTAACTAAGTTAAGAAGAATTAGTTACTTACGGCAAGAAAATGGCAAATAGGGATTAGAGAGAGTTAACCTAGTGCTAGGGGTTAGGGCCACAGGTCTAAGGTTTGAGAGTCAAGGTAGTGTTACGTTTCAGAATTAGGTGTTAGGGGGTAGATTGATTAATTTAAGGGATATGTTACATTTCAGAGCTTGGGTAAAGGGAGGGTTAAGCGTTAATGAAATCCAATGTCACCTAGTAGTGGATATTTTTATATTTGTCCTGTTAAAACTGGAAGACTGGTCCATTTCATTGCCTTGATACATGGAGAAATGTACGGACTTATCGCTGTCTCTATTAAGGTAAATGATATTGAAGTATCCAGTGCTAACAATGCTACCACATGCAACACTAAGGTCTCGTTCACACCTAGGCGTATTGCATATGCGCGATTCACGGTAAAAAAGTTGCACGACAAACGCGCGTTTCCGAAGGCTATTTGGCTGTATCACAATGAAAACGCGCAACAAAACAGCCCAAAGTAGTACATGTACCTTTTCAGGCGTGGGCCGTTTTGTAGCGCGTTAGGGATGGGCGGAAATACGCCAAGGTGGGAACGAGATTATTGAATACAATGGGATTTATATTTTTGAGCGCTCGTCGAGCGTAGAACGCGCTACAAAAAGTTCAGGTGTGAACGAGGGCTAACATGTAAAGACAGTGTGAGAGCATATGCACAAGTTTATCAAGAACCACATCTAGGCAAAGCAATAACATAGCAGGCCTGTAGAATGTGAAGTTCAGCGTTTGATCATTGTGAAGTTCTTTGATTTCTATGGAGAGACATAGAGGGGTTCACCTAAAAAAAATGTAATAAAAGAAACACAGAGCTGCGATTCACAACAACCAATCCCACCTTGGATTCATTCTCTGTGTATCTCTAAAAATTATAGCTAAAAATTGGATAACAATTAGGGATGCACCGATACTAGTATTGGTGCCGATGCCATGTATTTACTAGCCAAAATGCTCCGATGCCCGGCCCAATACTTGGGCTGCCTGATTGGCCCGGGAAGCCATCTCCATGCTTCCTCATCACCTGGTGACGAGGAAGCATGGAGACGGCTTCCCAGATAACCAGGTGGCGAGCGCCTTGGTTCCTTAGTGGGACTTCTGGTATCGGTATTGGCGAGTACCGGAAAAAAATTATCAGTACTCATACTCGATACTGAAAAACCAGTATCTGTGCATCCCCTAATAACAATTTCTACCTTAAAATCAGACAAAAGAAACCGGTTTACCAGCACCAGTTCCCACACATGCTCCTCATATGTATGTGGGCAAAGTTTCTGCATCCATTGTAAAAACTATGAAACACTGGGACTGAACCAGAATGCTGCCATGAGTCTGGTACATAAATAAATAGCTCTCTAACAGAACCAGTAGGGTGGCTGCTGCAGACAAAGTATGTACAGTGTTAAAGCTTCCCAAGAAAAGCCCACCACCACAGTGTACAAATACATAAAAGAACAAAATATGAAGCACAATCTTACCTCGGTACTCCATCCACAGAGGTTGCTGCTGGAATCTTGGGTACCTGACAGTTTGCTGCTGCTGCTGCTGCAGCCAGCTTTAAGGCAGATGGGGCAACAGCACTTAAAGTCCTAGGTAAATGGCGTGCATTAAGGGTGTTTATAGAGTTTACAGTGGCAACGGAGGAGGGTACAGTTAATCGGATGTTATTCCCAATCAGGACCTGAGTTGTTGCAGAATTGGCAGCAGTTACTTGGTGACTCAGAGTGCTGTGGGAAGTAGCAGTCTGTGTTATACTGGAAGGCTGTAGCAATGCTGAACCAGTCGAAGATGAAGAGGATGATGACTGACTTGTGTGTACGAGTGCTGCAGGCGTATTACTACTGAGGTGTAAGCCCTTGTAGACTCCTGTCACCAAAAAAAAGAAAGCAAAAAGAAAAACTACAGTCATCATCTGATCAACAATAAAGGTTAATTAAAACTCTTTAAACTAAACCATCACACCCTGTACCTGAGGCTTGAAGGATGCCATTCACTCCAATTCCAAGGACCACATCTTCCTTCATTTTGAAGGTCATCAGCTGCTCAGACGTTACCAAAGCTGTAACAGCAAACTGCGCACTAGCAGAGTCCAAGGTCTTTGAAACAAAACCCTAACGAAGGAAGAAAACAGCATATTAAACACAGTCCAACATCAAACTCCTTAATAAAAAATGATCACAGGTAAAAAAAAAAAAGGGCACAATACAAATCTGGATACAATAGGATACTACATTCTGAAACCTGTCCCTCTTCCTTTGTATGTCATTTAAAAAAAAAAAAAAATGGATTATTAAAGTACACTTTTCCTAAGAAAAATATGGAGACTCGAGTCTGATAATACTAGTTACCTGGCTGTAATGTGTATATTTTGGTTTAAATGCTTTCTAGCTTCTAAAAAACTTAATTGTGGTTCCTTACCAAATGGTCAATTAAAACCCAGAGGCAAAAGAGATTCTAGAAAATACTAGAAACTCGTGCAGCATTTAGCAAAAATAGCCAATCAAAACACCTTACTAATGGGTTGACAATGAGGAGGGGTGGGGACGACTCCTGCCATGCTTATTTGTAACCTTTACAGAAACTCCCTATCAATAAAATTTAAAGCAGATCTCCAGGATTTTCAAAAGTTAACCCTTGCAGTGAAGGAGTACCTCTACTGTCACCCGAGCAAACTGAAAACACGGCTGTTAGGCCAGGTTCACACCATTTTCCATACCAGATCTGGAACGCGACGCATGGCGTTTTGCTGCGTTGTGGCATTCCAGAGTGTTTTTTTCTTTAGCTTAAAATGGGCTTTCAGGTGCGGTGCATTTGTATGTGTTTTTGATGTGTTTCCATGCATTCCAGATGAGAGAAAATGAGACCGGCAGTATTTTTTTTGTCTGGTCTGGAACACACTGCACTGGAGGTGAACAGAGCCTAGAAATACTATAGGGATACATTCGGATGCTTTTTTGGTAAGGAACAAACTGTCCCGGTCTGGACATGATCCAGACATGGTGTGAACAAGCCCTTTAATCAACTGGACTACATGACCATCTTGTCCAAGTTTCAGAACATGTCAAACTTCCATGTAGATCATAAACTAGGTAGCAAAACTTAATGGTGCAAAATTTCAATAAAAAGGTAATCTTGTGCAAGTCCAGGTTTAAAAAGAGGTATGAATTATGAAGTGATTATGTACAGTAAACTCCCCATTACCGGACATTCCAGCAACCAGAAAACAAAATTAAGCACACAATATGTCCCTCAGTTTTTCTGCCAGTTGCTTGACAGACATGTGCACACAAATTGTTTTTGCTAGCAACTAAATTTAGTTGCTAACAAAATTCTCTGTGTATATCTTGCTGCGGCCGACAGCTAGATTCCTCAGTTGGCAGGTTCAATAGCCAGCCTGCTATTGGCAATTTGAAATAGCCAATAGCAGAATCTAGGCGGCAGATGAATGGTGCAGGCGGTTATGTTGTTGCATGAGAGTTAATTGTAACTCTCAAGCAACCAGAAACTAGTTATCTGGCATCTACCAATCCCCATGGGTACTGGATAACTGGGAGTTTACTGTATATATGTAATAATCCACTTTTAATTTCCTGGGAGAAAACAAAGCTCTCTAAACTACTGTAACAAAATGCCAAATACAGATACACAGTGAAAATGTAGGTGGACAAGAACATTTCCCAACACAACCTTCAGCAACTTAGATCCATGTAAATTTAAAATTCAGCTGAGAGCTGAAAAGTGGACGACATGATACAAGAAAACTGCATTACCTGTGAAGTGTTGACAGATGAATTGTTATTGGCCTGCTGTTGATGTATTTGAGCAAGCTGTTGTTTTTGCATTAGTGCCAGTTGTTGTTGATGTTGCTGGTATTGTTCGGCTGTAAATGCTGAAAATAACAAAACTAGATCAGAACATTTCTAAGAAAATACAGAAATACCTTTACAATAAAACTTGTCAGAAAACAACTTAAAGATGTGTATAAAAGTCTGATTCTGAAGATTTTTTTTGCATAAAAAAAACTAGTTGAAGTGTATGTCAAGCTAAAACCTTTTCTTCAAGTTTAGGATAGTGTGGTTAAGAATTAGAATGGTCAGTTTTTACTGCTCTCCGGGGCTCTGTCCTACTGACAATGGTTTAACCAGAGAGGAAGTGAGGCAAAATCTGCACCAGTGGCACAAGACAAATACAGAGATGACAGGTTCTAGCCTTCCCCTACTCTAAGAAAGCATTGTTTTTCTGTCTGTGTTGCTGTTGTAGTTTCCATCACTTCCTGTCTTGTAAAACATTGTCCACAGGACAGAAATGGAGGGGAAATCTTTCCAAAGGAGACCAGAATAGCAATACAAAACCTGACAGGAGTTCTAATCCTTCCCACGTTATCCAAAATTAAGAATGAATGTTTTGGCTGGACATGCTTAAACTTCTATCATATATCAGCTTTACCAGAAACAATGTTACAGAACCAGTTAGAGCATCTGTATTGACAGGCTGCGATAGAGAAAAAGCATCATGCTTTGACATTAGTTTAAGATGCTTCTGGGAATCATTGCAGGTGCATTTGACCTACTGCAGCTGCTGTTACAGTCCCAAAAACGTGTATGGGGAGAGAAGCCGTTCTAAAGCAAACATGAACCCATTGAGGCCTTTACAGTTTTGAGAATGAATATGGGATGAGGAAACTGATAGGACAACACTTACAACTCCCTATGTGTTCGCCATATGACCATTTCTATTGTTTATCATGGGATTAATAAGGTCTAAAAGTAATCCCATCACAAGGTAAACATTTGTTTGATTAGGCCCTGATGGAAGTGGCCATCCCCGCCCTATATGCATGTCATGCAGCTCTTGCAGTAGTTTGCTGGTGAAATAGGTCACTGGTTGGGAACTATGGCTGCCTTACACCCCTCCATGCACACTTGGGAAATCCCTAGATGCAAGTTGATGCTAAAAAAAAAAAAAAAAAAAAA
>NW_017306913.1:235110-257965 GCF_000935625.1 Nanorana parkeri
AAAAAAAAAAAAAAAAAAAAAAAACACAACACAACCAACATATCTGTCAGAAGTCTATGGGCAACATTAGAAGTATAAGACCAATATTCAAAGTTCTAACTCCAGCAGTCCAAAATCAACTCGGGCCTAAATCATGGCAATTGTGACTTGTTTTTGAATGTGCAACCTCCGGTAAGTTATCTTAATCCTTGTTGGTAAGTCAATATCATGGCAAGTGCATATCAGGCAAAAGGGCAGATAAGAAGATGCTGCTTCCCTTTAACTCACACCAAGTAGTAAAGTAATAAGAACTAGATAAAACCAATTCATGCACTTTAAAACACAAGCCAGGAATGGCAGCTCTGGTAGACTGGCCTCTTTATTAGGTACACCTCTTCAACTGCTTAACACAAATATCTAATCAGCCAATCACATGGCAGTAACTCAATACATTTAGACCTGTAGACGTGGTCAAGATGGTCTGCTGAAGTTCAAACCGAGCATCAGAATGGGGAAGAAAGGGGATTTAAGTGACTTTGAACGTGGCATGGTTGTTGGTGCCAGATGGGCTGGTCTGAGTATTTCAGAAACTGCTGATCTACTGGGATTTTCACGCACAACCATCTCTCGGGTTTACAGAGAATGGTCCAAAAAAGAGAAAATATTGAGTGAGTGGCAGCTCTCTGGGCAAGAATACCTTGTTGATGTCAGAGGAGAATGGGCAGACTGGTTCAAGCTGATAGAAAGGCAACAGTAACTCAAATAACCACTCGTGACATCCAAGGTATGCAGAATACCATCTGTCAACGTCCAACATTGAAGCAGATGGGCTACAGCCCCAGAAGACCACACCAGGGGCCACGCCTGTCAGCTAAAAACAGGAAACAGAGGCTACAGTTTGCAAGGGCGCAACAAAATTGGAAAAATAGAAGATTGGAAAGACGTTGCCTGGTCTGATGAGTCTCGATTTCTGTTGTGACATTCAGATGGTCGGGTCAAAATTTGATGCAAACAACATGAAAGCATGGATCCATCCTGCCTTGTATCAACAGCTCAGACTGCTGGAGCTTCGCCTCATGGATGTGCAGCCGACAAATCTGCAGCAACTGTGTGATGCTATCATGTCAGTATGGACCAAACTCTAAGGAATGTCTCCATAACCTTGTGGAATCAATGCCCCATGAAGAATTAAAGCAGTTCAGAAGACAAATGGGGTCCAACCCAGTACTAGCAAGGTGTACCTAATAAAGTGGCCAGTGAGTATATGACACTGACACACATCTTTATCCTCTACCTGTTCTGAAATATTTAAAATGTAACCAGTGATTTGCCCAGGCATTTAGGTGAACATGTTGGTTTGCAAATGCATGAAGTGAAGAGCAGCTGAAGAGAAGAGCAGTGATCACCCTTCAACAAACGAGGGTTTTCTATTTTCTCATAGAAAGTGGAAACTCCTTTGCCATCAGGACTGTGAACACCAATCTCACAGCTTTGAGGGCCCATTCACACCACATCCAGATTACCTCCAGACCAGTCCAGACTGTTTCCGGGCCCAAAATGAATCCCAATGTAGCCCTATGCTATTTCTGGCCTCTGTTCACACCAGCGCAGTCCATTCCAGACCAGACCAGAAAAATACTGCTTGTCCTATTTTGTCTGGTCTGGAATGCACTGGAACACACCAAAAAACGCATGGTACGCACCTGTAAGACAATTTTAGCTAAAAAAAAAAATTCCAAATCGCGGCAAAAACACAATACACTATGTTCCAGATCTGGTCCGGAAAATGGTGTGAACCCAGCCTAATGGAACAATTACAATAAACATGCTTTATATTTTGATCAACAATCCCAACATTTCTCTCAACACACTGTTAACACAATGTTAATTATTCATGCATTCTTCCTGCCAGTATGCACCCACAGCAGGAAATTTGCATTGATCACAGGACATGTCCTCCTACCATTACATATGTAGTAAGGAATCATATCAGTCCAATATTGCACACATGTATACATACACACAAAACATATAAACAGGCACACCTCAATTTCAGATTTTTATATTAAGATGGCAATATTTACAAGTTTAAATTGTTACTTATCAAAATAAGAAATTAGATTAACTTATCCAACAAGATAAAGGAACCATGCTAAGACTAAAATCTCACTGTAAAAGCGGAAGGTGAATAAAATCTAGATTTGCTCCCCTTCCTAATGTATTAACTAGCTCCCCACCTTGCAAACTCTATGCACGCTTCCGTACATGCCATGACCATCTCTGCCCACAGAGCTTCCCTGCTTATGGCACAGTTGAAGGGAATGTAGGGGGCATTCTGGTTCTGGGATTTATATCAACATGTAGTGATGTAGCCCTACCACGCAAACCCTCCTTATGCAAGCAGAATCATACTGAAAAGTAGCGATCACAGCACAGCACAGCACATGAGAAGACCATTCTCCGGGGAACTGTGTTATGTAAATAACTTTTATAAACCCTTCTAAGCCATGACGTGTTAATTTGCTTGCATCAATATATAGACGTGAAGAAAATTGTTGCTACCTTACAGCTCATTGAAACAATGCTTGTAGGTCTTCGGTATGTCAGAGTAAAGGAAAGTCTGAAAATAGATAAAATGATTGCTTACTCTACAAATATATTATTCTAAAAAATGGGCAGATGTTGGCGTGACGACATGGTCATCAGGTTAGAAGTTAAATGTGTATTGGTGTTGAGTTGTGTTTAATTATGTTCTACTGTCTAACCTGGTTATCAAAAGACACCCCCCCTCCCCCCCACCTCATTATCTCCCTTTGTACTCTGAAGGAGCTCAGGACAAGGACATTCTGGCCAGACTCCTGCTATGGCTGTCTGGAGCAGGTGGACCCCTGCGGGGTTGTGAAGACAGAATTTCTAGGGAGGGCAGGGTGGATGTGATGAGATTATATTCTGATCTGATCACTTTGTGTATAAAAGTTTGTGCCGTTGCTCAATAAATGAGAGTTTGTTTATCCGACACTTGTGTCTCGACCAGTGACTGGGGAAACAGAGCTACAGATCAGCGGGTTGCAATATCTCCTGAGCAAGGAAGAAGACAGCGGCGGACATACTCATCCTGAGTACTGGAGTCCGTCACAGTTGGTACTCCTACAAAAGATAATAAATAATTGGATCATAGTGATATTTCAAACTGTATTTAGTACCACTCGTCTTCAAATCTTGTAACCAATCGGCCTATTTAAAATGGAGAAGAGTAGTCACTCTGCTG
Organism: Nanorana parkeri; assembly: GCF_000935625.1. Lineage (NCBI taxonomy): Eukaryota > Metazoa > Chordata > Amphibia > Anura > Dicroglossidae > Nanorana > Nanorana parkeri. The sequence continues at coordinate 238,358 of NW_017306913.1, forward strand.
TTTGGTATCATTGTGTTCACCACACTGAACATGAACCGGAGAAAGCACAGGACAGATCAGAAAGAAAATGAAAGGCCAGCGAGTCAAAAGTAAAGATGGAGACCATCTCCAAGTAGCTTGATGTTCCTGTGACACTAAAGTTTAATGTCCATGGGAGTGTAGCCAATATGGCGTTGAGAGGGGGAACATTAAAAAAAAATCAACCCCCGATTGAACAGAAGGATAGTGTGAACAGCTGCACTCCAAAGTCAATGTACATTGCCTTCAATCTGTGCAAGGCACCATGAAATCTAAGGACTGGCAAGGAATTCTGGAGAGAAAAGCACTGCGGTGTGAGAAAGTTCAGTCTCAGCAGCAGGTCATGTGTACGCCAGCAGGATAATCACAGAAAACACACAGCTAAAAACAAAGTATCTGGCCTTCCATGATCACTGATCTGAATGCTATGGAACATCTATGGAGAGAGCTAAAACATGCAGTCCTGAGAAGGCACCCTTCAATCCTGAGACGGATGGAGCAGATTGTTCAATAAGAGTGGGCCAAACTACCTGTTGGCAGGTGCAGTAGTCTCACCGAGAATACAGAAATTGTTGGTTTGTTTTACAATATATTAGGTTAAGTGTCCAATTATTTTTGTTTCATTATTTGAAACATTCTGTAGATTTTTGGAATCTTCAACGATGGACGTCAATAACTTTGGACAATTTCAAGCTATTTCAGAGACAATTGTGTGTTTTTCCTTTTCATGGAAGGGTACCAACAAATGTATCCACGTCTGTATAATATGTAAATCCTTGAACCCCCTTCTATGCAATAGTAAAACTTGCTGAAGACTGAAATGCCCCAACAGCTGTAAACATCATCCATGCCCCTATCCTTATGGTCCTTTCTTCTGTTCCATCCAAAAATACAAGTTTACATTAATTTAAAGGGGACAGTCTGCTGAACAGTTCTACTATAAGCTGATGGTCGCTAAAGCGACCATCAGCTTATAGTAGAACTGTAAATGCCAGGTCCGTACGACGTACTGAGCTGGCCAGCTGGAAGCACTTTTGTAGCTCCGTACGACGTACGTCCTTGGCAGCGAAAGGGTTAAAAGTGTTTCAGAAATGATTTCATTTTTTGAACCTCCCATGATGACTAGCGTTCTTTCCAGAGAGACATTCCTACTTCAAATATATCGCAATTGTCAACAAACTGGTTTCAGTGCCAAGACCAAGCGCTGGTAGTTCTCAGTTGAAATAAAATCAGAATTTAATGTAACCTACCTCCCTGTTTTCATTGTGTCACAGGCCCGTGAAGTGAATCTGATCAGGTTAAGCACATTTCTAAGGTAGCGACAGTGACTATGTTTTCACTCAAATACCAGGAGGCATTGCAGAACATGAGGCCTCTTGTACAGCTTGGCCTAGGATCTAAGGGCTCCACCGGTACATAGGGATAGTTCTGAATAACAACAAACGGTACCTTTGCAGGCACCAGAGCTACACTGCTGTTCTTTTAGACATCAGGAATGTGTTTGGCAATGTGCTGGTGTCCATGGACAAGGGAGATTTTTCATAGATTTGCAAAGCAACTAAAACATCTTGTAGACATTCTAAGAATATGCTATATATGAATATACAGAATGCACCTATAGTTTTTGCTCATAATCCCCTATCCTTCAAGTGTGGTGCTTGTTACTCTGTACATAGACATACTTTTGGCATAGTGACAAGCAGTGTGATATCCATAGTTTAGAAGTAATAAGGTACATTGATAGCATTTGTTACTATTACATCATCCATACTAGCAATCCACTAAAAGCAATACAAATCAAACAAAAAAGATAAAATAAAAACAAAAAACAAACAAACCCCATTTACGAAAGTATATAAAAACCAATGCCAAATTTAAACCATCAGGCTTATAAACAACTCACCTACGTAAACAGTGCTTCAGTGATTCCCTGGGACCTAGTTATTTCCCCCTTTGGTGCTGCCATCTTGCCTCTCACACAGAGAAGGTGAAGCCAGGCTGTCAATCACAGCCCACAAGTCCCTTTTCTGTGACAGTCATGGGTCACTTCTTTCTGCAGGGCAGCAGACATAAGTCAGCGGAGTGCTCAGAGATGGATATAAAAGGTTTAGCTGCTGACTTGTAACAGTCTAAATTTGAATATCAGCTCTTATCTTCTTGGGCCGTACAATTTGGGAAGGACTGCACCTGAAACAGCCAATGGTGCCGATAATGTTACAACTATGTTCATATGCTTAGGATAGAAGTGTCTACTTCAAAAGGACAACTGTACTGTGATATTTATTTATTTTTTAACGTCGCTCCCCCCTCCTTCCAAATGGCTTTAAAAAGTATTTTGCATTTGTAAACAGACTTTGACCCTGGTCTGCAATGCTTCCGGGTGACATCATTATGCCTTCCTGCAAAGCTTGGAGCCCAACATCCTACAAAAAAGCACTCCAGGCCAGTAAAAGTGCATTCTGGTGGGATTTCAAGCACCTAGCTATGCCTAGAGGCAGCAGTGAGCTACGGTGATTCTACCTGTACCTCCCGAAGTTTTGCAAACTGGAGCCAAGGCAGGCAAGTCTTTTCCTAGGTGATTGGTTTGTTTACAAATGGGTTTTTAAAGCCATCTGTGTTGAGGGCTTGGAGAAAAAGCAGACATTTCCTTTTGCAGGGACAGTTGTACTTTAAATATAGTTTACAGTGCACATTGCAAAGCATGGGCTATCAAAACACTTTCTATGGCTACTTGAATAAAATATTCAAATTTTGTTCATATTCTATGTTATATTATGTAGCCAAACAAGGAGTTCAGAATTTACTAAATGGCAAAATGAAAACATTATTCTAGACCTGCATATAGCACTAAGCACAGCACACGAGTGTTCTCCAGTTCTACATACAAATTCCAATTTCAAAGAGATCCCACTAAATAAGAGACAAGGACAAAGGGTATATTGCTATTCACTTGATATATGAACTACAATAGTTAAAGCACACCATTTATCTAACAATTTGCAAATAAGCCAATGGATTTACAAACTTACAGAATCATATGTTCACGACATCAATTTATTTCAGCTCTCAAACCATCACAGATATAAGGGACCCTATCTCTGGCTTAGGCGGACCTATAAATCCAGGAAAGATGGAGTCTCTAGAAGGCTAAAAGAGCACTCTGGGAGGACATTTATCAAGTCTGTCTCACAGCAAGGTAATGCTAAAAAGAAGCAGTGGGACAAATGGTGGGAAAGATTTATAACAGGGTAAGGGTCCATTCACACCAATTGCGGTGCGTTCCAGAGGAATGGTAGCTGCTGGAACGCACAGAAATCGCTCACTTAACTTCCCCCTTCGTTCTGGGGCAGGAGAGGGTGTGGCATGCATTGAAGTCAATGGCACCACTCCAGTGCGATCGAACGCGTGGCAAAACATTGCCTGGGTTCCAGTCCACTTTGAATGCAAAAAAATGCTGCATGTTCTATTTTTTGCGTTCACAAAATGTTTTTCGACCGGAATGCAAGCAATGTTTTGCCACGCATTCAATCGCACTGCGGGTGGAGGGTGTGGCTGTGGTGCCATTGACTTCAATGCACTGCCACACTCCCTCCTGCCCAGAACGAAGGGGGAAGTTTAGTGAGCGATTGCTGTGCATTCCAGCAGCTACCGCTCTGGAACGCACCGCAATTGGTGTAAATGGGCCCTGAACGTGCCCGAATACAACCATTCCACTTCATAATAATGCTTCTGTTTAGAGTGAAAGTCTGTCATCTTCCGTAATAAATCTGCCCAAGAATACAAATGCCGGGGTTGTAAAGACAACGTAAACTTGTCCCAGAAACATTGCTACGGCTGGTTGTTGGAATTTGAACATTCACTTGAAATAAAATTGTCCCTCAGATCATTCAATGATGCCAAGATCGATTGAGTGAAATCATTTTCTTCAAAAGCCCCTTAAACCCCATCCATACTTGAATGGAAGTACAATTAGTACAATTCCAGATGTACTAAACAGGTTTCTATTGTGCTCAGCACATGCACATTCTCTCCCCCACCCACCCCCTCAAACAAAAATGAAATTCCCGGATAGAATTTTGTTCATTTAGATAAAAAACAAGGAAAAAATTCCATCTTGCTCCTTCAAATTTTCCTCATCGCTATAATCAGAAAGGAACATTGATTAGATCCCCAACGATTAGATCCATTCTGCTGGTGTATGGCCAGCTTTAGTAAGAGGAAGCCTGATCTGCTTCTGTATTGCTAATATGCTTGATAAATGCCCCCCTCCTTATCTATATTATTATACAGTGATGGTGGTAAAGTTTAATATATTGCAGCTTACCAGTCCTTAGTTGTGGTGGCTGCATTAGCTTTTACATTTTCTGCAAGTACAGAAAAACACCTTTTAATTATATTATAAATTCAGTGTCCTTGTAACTTCATGGGCACAAAACTAAAATTTCTAAACCATGTTCTCTGCCTTCCCAGCTATTTTCTGTGAACTATAGAACAACTTCTATGTAATGGAGATTAGGAGAGGAGATGTTTGTAGTCTAAATCAGGAGTGTGGCCTAGTGTGACAACACTGCTAATACATAAATACAGTACAGCAAGTGAACGTTGTCATCCTAGGACAGGAAGCAAGTTACTGGCATTAACAATGAAAACAAATACAGCCACCACATATAAGGAGTGATGAGCTGAATTATATAAATTTTTTAAGGGGGTTAAATTAGTTTAATTATAGGCACATTTATTTTTTTCCCTGCTTCTCTGTATGTCCTTTAGGGACTATTCACATTTGTGCTCGAGTGTTGGATGACTCAAAAACAGATAAATTGTAAATGGACTACCTTTGGCTTCCTTGTAAACTAGATGCACACACTGTCTGTGCTAACAAAGGGTTAAAGATCTCAGCGCTTGGGAGGTACATGGTATGTTAAAACATCAGGACAGAAAGTGTTTCAGCCTACAGAACACCTCTTCCTCTTCAGAACAGTGAGGAAGTGTTCTGTAATCCAGAGAGAGAAATGGAAACAATGGCAATGGATAAAAGTTAGCAGAAGCACAAAGGAACAGCTATATTTTTGCACTTAATGAACAGATATAACAAAAGCACCTTCAGCGGTATATTGAAGGGACCAAAAGGGAGAAAAGAAGAGAAGTTCATTGTTAGGGTTTATATACACATCTAAAATGATGGACGGTCTCTCTGAAATAACAAGACTTAAGAAGATGGGTGGGAGTAATCCAGGGTAAGATGAGCTCTTCCTATAACTTCAGCCTATTTCATCTCTGGATCTTCTGGTCATTCTGACATATGACTTTCATTTAAGACTAGCAGATCTAAACCCTCTATACCTCAATGAACATACAAGGTATCTTAAAGTAGTCCAAGAGCCATATCTCTCTTTGCTTCTATAGATTTTTTTTTACTAGTTATCCATATTACTGCCTGGAACGTTGCAGTGCTTTTCGGCACCCACGTCATTCCTCTGCGACGTGCAGATAGCCATAAAAATGGCAGTTCCCATGAGCAGTGGAAGCCTGTACAGGGGAGTGATTTAAGGACTGCTCCCTGCCACTCAGCCAGCACAGGGGCATGAAAGCAATGACTGACATACATAAGGAGGGACTAAAGAAATCAGAAGAAGTTGTGCTGACGTCCACATGTACACCAATAGCCTACACATGAATCAGACTAAAGAGTAATGACTGACTGACATTTTCATGCAGGAGTATCCGTGTTATCATGCCATCAAAGGAAGCAAGCTGGCATTCTGTCAGGATCACCAAGCATGTTATAGCAGAAAAAGAAGCCAAACAAATGACAAGAGCACAATTTGGATGCCTGTGCATATTCTGCAACATGTGTACCTTTTTATTTTTGCCCATACATATCTAAAATCTGCTAAGGCCTTTTCTTCCCATCATATGGTCATTCTGAATTGCCAAAATTAGTGACAGGTGAATGTTAACACACAGACAATGCTTAAAAACAGGATTTCTACACTTATCCTGTACTTTGCTATAAATGTCAAATAGTTTGAGTGCCCATTCCCACCAACTGTGGTGCGTTCCAAAGTGGCAGCTGCTGGAACGCACATCGCTTACAAAACTTCCCCCTTTGTTCTGGGGTGGGGCGATGCATCAAAGTCAATGGCACCCCAGCCACGCCGATCGAAAGCGTGGCAAAACATTGCCTGCGTTCCGGTCCACTACAGATGCGAAAAATAGAGCATGCAGCATTTGCAGTGGACCGGAGGGGGGCGGGGACGTTTTGCGGCCGATTGCTGTGCGGGCCAGCAGCTGCCGCTCTGGAATGCACCACAATTGGTGTAAATGGGCCCTAAAGCACTCTGCATAGGTAAAACCTGGAGATAAACCTGAAAATGTTTATTATTTTCTTTACCTTAACACTGGCTTCTAAATAAAGCTCCCTGAAAGCCAGTACAGAAAATGTAACACACTGGCATGCCATTTGTTTTTCCTTGCTTTAGGTGCCCATCTTTTTATACCAAACATATAGTTCACCTTTTTAAGTTCAGCTGCATCACATACATCCTGTATGTCAGTTATAAAACTGAAACAGAGGAAAGAAAGAATAGGAATTGTGTCCCCTACCATACAAGTAGCTATTCATTTTTGGTCGGAAAAAAAGCAAAAATATGAATGGTAGAAAATCAATACCTCTGCCATTTAACACTTTGCCTTCTGCCACAGATCTATGTAACATACAAAACAAAGCAAGACTCTCTATATGGCAGAAATGTATGAATGAGGTATGAAACAAATGAAAGCTGTAACAGATATTCCAAAAGAACCAACAGCTGTATGTTACCGCAAAACCATGACACACAGAAACGGCAAAGATCCTTTCTGTAGAAGAGATGTGTAAGGTGGCATACATTTCTCCGCAGTGACATGCATGTTTCCATGGAAATGACTGAGTAGACACAATAGTAGGCCACATACCAAAGTGTGCTGAACCACTGCTACTTTTACTTGATGTCGAGGTACTGCAAGTCTGGGTCCCAGGTTGTGCTGTGCCTGTTCGAGTGATACCTTTGTGAAACGTTCTACAGGAAAAGTCAACATTGTCACTGTCATGTAGGGATGTTGTCCGTGGCCTAAAATGGCGCCACCTACATGATTTTATATTGACTAATATCTGGCTGAGGTCTTTAGAGAAACATTTATCCGAGGTATTCGTTTCTGAGGTATTGGCAAATAAATTGATTGAAGTGTGTTCAGGAGAGGAAAGCATGTCAACGTCCAGCTGACGAAAAGCGCTGTCGTAGTCCGAATGCGCTCTGTCGAGAAGCACCCTGCGGAGGGACATCAGAAGGATGCATGTTAGAAATCTTATGCTTGTAATGGAATGTGTGACCTCTCCCGCCCCCAGGTAAATTTTTATTGAAAGAAGTAAAATAACCAAAATACAACAGTACAAGATGACAGTGAAAACATAGAAAAGAACCAGTAACCGAATAAGAAATGTCAGAGAGTAGCAGTAAAATCATAACAGTAGACAGTGTATGGCATTACTTTCAAGTAGGGATGCACCAATACTAGTATCTGAATGAGTGCCAATGCCGAGTATTTGGGCAAATATTTGTACTTGCCCAAATACTCAGATACCTTCCCCCGATACTGCAACTTCCGGTCAGAGGAAGATTTCCTCTGATCTGCAGTGCCGTAGGGGGAACATGGAGCCAGCTTCACGTGCAATCAGGAAGCCGAGTAATGACCCGTCTCCCTGATTAGCAGGAAAGCCGGCTTCCCAGCCAATCAGCATGGAGCCAGCCTCCAGACCAATCAGGAAGCCGGTCATTACTCGCAGCCTCCGGGCCAATCACATTCAAGCCGACCAAGCAACATGGAGCTGGCTCCCAGGCAATCAGGAAGCCGGACGGCACATCATTACCCGCTGCCCAAGAAGCCGGCTCCATGCCAGTGAAAGCACCAGTATCGGCGAGGACCGAAAGCAATATATATCGGTACTCGTACTTGATACCGAAAAACCGCTATCGGTGCATCCCTACTTTCGAGTGAAGAAGACTAGGCCTCGATGATAAGAGAATGCGTAACCACCATGATGTGAGAGCAGTGAAGAGCCTCGTGGAAGCGAGGTCGGGAGGATAAGGTTCTCTTAAGAGGCTATTAGCAATATATCATCAAAGAGGGCAAAGGAAGATAATTTAGAAAAGGAATGTGAGCAAAAAGGTGGCTTTTTAAAATCTATGATTTACTGTTAGGCCTCATTCACACACAACGCAAAATTGTATATTGCGTATATGCACGTATGTATACGCATTTACATGCGCGTATATGCGTGCACTATATGCAATCCCAGAATGCATCACTCGTAAAAGGAATTTGAATGTGCTGTAAGCGTAAAATATGCAGCCAGGACGCATCTCGGTTCCATTCTGTTTTTGCGCATGTTTACGCTACGCAAATATACAGCTCCATACGCAGCTATGTGTATGGAGCCATTTATTTGCATGTGGGACAATACGCGCATATATGTGCGGCAGTGTGAATGAGGCCTAAAAGGAGTAGCTAAAGACTCACTACAATGAAATGCTAACTGAAATAGTTAGGAAGCAGTGACATTCACTGCAGGGGTATCGTCTTGGTACATGTGTTTTTAAATTACAGTGATCGATTTATCTACAGTGAGTGTAGAGCGGAAATTACCTTAAAACAACCACTTAAGGGTAGCCATACACTGTGAAATCTTTTCAAGTGATTTAGTAGATTTAAATATATCTCTTACATCCGGTGAGCATTAGATCTCTTAGCACGGCCCTAGACAGAGTGAAGTCCCCTGTAAAATAATTCACACAAAGCATTGTGTTTGTGACTTATTAATGTATAGTTTACAAAAGTTACCTTCCACCGCGCCCAACCCGTCTTCGTGCAAATCCAATACACTTGCGGGGAACAGTGAGGGTAGTGAGGCAGTATCTATAGCGTGTGTCTCCCAATCCTCCTTGCTTTGGACTACACCATGGCCAATTGCCAGTTTGGTCCAAATGTGGCTTGGGGGGGAAAAAACAAAACAAAATTAAAATCCAAATTAAATCGTATTATATCAGAAAATGAAAGCTACAAGTGCCAAAGGCTCAGAAACTTACAGCATAGTACTGACAGCCGGCTTTCCTACGGAAAGCAAAGGGACCATCTGGATCATTTTCTTCCTCGGCTTCTGATGAACCTGACATAACCTAGATAAGAAAAGCAAAAAATATATTTTAGTACATGTTTTGCATTGCTATAAATACCTAAAAGTGTCTTATCATGCAACAAGTTTCTAAAAAGTAGTAAAATATGTGGCTTATGGCTCATTAACACCTGAGCGCATGGAGGGAAGAACAACTTCTATACCCAGGGCATTTGCTGCCATTGGTTATAATGTACAAAACTCAGAATTTCATATTTCTGTATTTAATTTGATATATCACTTTTAAATAATAATTGGCTTCTGTTTTGATCTCTACAACATAAAGGCAAATCATTCTGTAGTCCAAGAGAGGAGAGGGCTGCCTGAGAGAATACAGGAAATGTGCAGATAACACAGGACAGATCTGAATTTCTGACAAGTTCAACATGTTTGTTTTTTTGCACTTCTTACACAGATATAACAAAATGATTCCAATGGTATATTTAACAGATCAAAACGGAGCAAATGAGAGTTCATTCTCAGGCTTTAAATATACTTTAGGGTTACCAACAAGCATGCAGTGCGAGGGCCTACCCAACTGCTTATAAATGGAATGGATTGTTCAAGGTAGGCCCTCACACCGCATAGTCATTAAATTTAAAGCAGATTTTACTGACATTGTAAAATTGGACTAATTTAAGTGAGCAGCTTTATTTTTAGCCATTTTGTAAAAGAAAAACTATCAGCAACTATTTCTAGTGACAAGAGGTAGAAGCGTTAGATATTACATTTGTCCCAGACAAGTTGGTTGTGTAATGCTTTGAAAGAGAAAAGGACCTAGAAGTAATGACGCAGTCCTTCCTAAGCTGGAGTTTAGCACATGTATGAGCTGTTGCTCAAGAAAGGAAGCTCTACTATAGCAAGTCAGTGTGCAGAGCAAGTGACACGTATGAACGATCACACCACTAACCTCACGTACTACATTTATATAGGTTATAGAAGCCGAATGCAAGGGTATTTATAATATTGCCTGAATTACATTCCCAGCCAGCTCTGTAACTGAGATAAATATGCTACACTAGACAACTAGATTTAGCATGAAAAACCATCATCTGCATACCTGTGACAGCGGCTCATCGTCGGAGCTAGGAAAATCATACTGATTCAGATCTTTAGCATTAAACACTGGCAGTGCAGCAGGGCTTGTTTGTTGAGCAGCAGGGGAGGAGGGTAAGAGTTTGGGCTTCTTCTCATATTTTCGTTTCGGTCGTACATCAGACTTCTCTTGCTGGAAAACATTGAAAAAAAAATTATCAAGTCTATTTCAACCTGTGAAAAGAATATATATAAAAAAATCGAATTATATAGACATGTGTCAGTTGTAATTACTGGTATATTAAAAAAGGAGTATAGATATCAGCTCAATTCACTTTTAAAACTAGTTCATATTCAAAATTAATCTTTACAAAAAATGTGCAACAAGCTTGCCCTGATTTGCTCTGCAGAATAAGTTCAGGATAAAATGCAGATTACAACTGTGAAAGGTTTTTTTAAATGGATGAACACATATTTTACAGTAACAAAAACAAGATCACCATACCTTGTTAACTTTAATCTCTGTAGTGTCCTGATGTTTGAACGGGCTGCTAGAAATTGGGATGATGGGGATGGTATAGGTGGGTTTCAACGGCTGACGCTGTGCCATTACCTCTGACAAAATCTCTCCGCTGTAGTCACCCAGATTATACCTGCAGCAGCAAGAGACAAACTTTTAATTGAGGAGCCTGAGCATCTAGGCTACAAAGAAAAATAATCTTAGCTTAAATAACATTTAGGACTACATCCCTGAGGCAAAAAAATATTTAACAGTAATAACAGTCCTAAATAAGCCACTGATGATGGCCATTAACTTAAATAATAGTCTACTTTTTGGACAGCCCCAATTGTGTACGCAAATACACAGAACACGAAACATATCGGGTATACCTCTTTTCCATAATTTCCAGTGTTAGATGTAATAATTCTCGCTTGCTTTTTTCTCGCCTCTTAATCATTTCTAGAATAGTAACTGCTCGGCTAAGGTCACGGCGTAACTTTAGCATCTTTTCATAAGAAGCCTCATCATTCTTTCGGTTCTGTAAGAATAGGAATTACGACATTATAGACAGGAAAAGAAAATCCTAAAAGAATAATGTTAATCTCTAACTAAATGGACGGAAGCACCAACTGCATCATACAGCTCTTTGGTCTGAATAGCTAAATGTTTGTGTCTGTAGTTGAGGAGAGGATAGATAGCTGTGACATCTAGATTATCCTAATAGCATAAAACTGCTTTTTGCAACAACAAAAAAATTATAAAATAAATCCTTGCGAGTTTGACAACATGTTTATATATAGTCGTCCTAATTATTCTACATGGTGACCGTGGCATCTTACTAGTTGAGCATGTATGTTTAAAACCAGCCCTTAGACAGCAAATCATGCTGCAATCAGCTTCTTTGGGAAGAATTACATAATATCTAAGGGTATCGCAGGCAAGTTTGAGGGGTGTTTAAAAAACCCTACTTGCTGCATCTTTGATAAAAAACGACTATTTTTTATAGCATCTTCAATTTACACATCGCTTTACACATTCACATCAGTGCCTGCCCTCAAGGAGCTTACAATCTGAGGTCCCCATCTCACATGCATATATACAAGGGTCAATTTACCTTCTAGCATGTGTTTGGAGTAAGACGCACATTATGTCTACAATCCAATGCATCCACAGAAGTGGGCTTAGTCACTGGGAAGCTAGATGCATGAGTTTGATGTAATGTGCAAAAAAAAAAAAAAAAATACTACCACTGCCTACTGCATGTTTGGTATATGTTCTAGCAAAACACACCTTCTATAGGGAAGAATGGCAACAAATGTAAAACACTTCTATATTTGTACTGCAGTAAAAAAAAAAACAACAGAGCTTTTACTGTAGCTTCTGTGTCTTCTATTTTTCATAACATCCTACATCTATTCCTGCCATTTATAGCCACTAAGAGATGATTTTTACAGCAGTTCAACTATAAAAAAAACCACAGATTAACATCAAAATAAAGACTGGTGCTTCAACAGGTGTAGACCTATATCTGAGCGACAGGCTATAACAATATCACCATTGGGGCAGCAGATATAACCAGTGTTAAGTTTACTCACTTTCCTTGTTTGCATCTTCTCTGTACGCCTTCTGAAAGCTACATAAGGATCACTGGTGCTTGAGCCATCCCGCTTCTCCTGTTTCACTGCTGGTATAAGGGAGGAGCCACGGCAATTTTTCCTTTTCTTAATCCAATAGTCATACACTTCCGTTATCAACTCATCATCTTCCTTTAGCAATAACTTGGCTTCTTGGAGATTAACAGGCTAGAGAAAGAAAAAGTTCAGATTAGATCCATTTTATTAAAGTGCAAGAGCAAGCGCAGTTACACTTATTTTGTGAAAACCCCCATTGGTCTTCTGCTCACCTGGCCCGATGCAGCGAGATATTGGCTACTGCACAGCTGCTTGTCAAATTTCTCTATGCCGCGCATGCACTCTGTGCACTATAGTCAAACCCATGGAGAGATAGTACAGTTAAGTGGTGCGTTGCACATGCAATATTGCCTGTCGTGCAAAAAGATGCAGGCGCTATTTTCAGGCAGATGCCGCACGGTTTTGGTCCCATAGCACTCTCTATGCATTGAGAGCCATGCACTTTTTAAAAGCAGAATCGCGCAAAAAAATAAAACCACGCAACAAACGTGTGAAAACAGCTCAACAACCGCCTATGTGTGAACCAGGCCTCCAGTACAGAATGTAAAACATACAAAGAAAAAAAAAAAAATTTAAAAAAACACATGAACACATTATTTACCTGCTGACCACTGCCTTTCTCTAACCGGTCAATCATTTCTTCAAACTGTAGAGGAGATATGTCCAATTTCTTTCTGAGCTTGTTCACGAAGATATCATCCTCAGAATCCAAGTCATAATCTGGCTGCTCAGCATCCAAACTAAAAGCTAAAAATGATCATAGAAAACGTTATATATGAGCAGCAAATCAAAGCTTATTCAGCCACAAGCCTGTCCCAAATACTTTGAGAAAACCTGTACTTTTCTCATTCAGGACAAAAGTAAAAAAATTCACTGAATAACTTATTCTCTCTGTTGGTGCTTACCTTCCCCGGTGTCTCCCAACTACAATAATGCACCTTTTTATCTCTTCTACAATTTAGCCAAACACCAGACATAAATGCTGGTCTGCGAGAGCTACAGAACCTTAAAAGGAGAACTATGAGGTGAGCGCTTTTCACTCACCTCATAGTTCTAGCCGACCTGTGACAATGAGACTGTCACAGGTCGGCTCAGTAGATCGGGAGGTGAGCGAACACATACTGGCGTTCGCTCACCTCTCGATCCTGTCACGGCTCTCTGGGATTCCCCCCTCCCTGCCAGCGCTGACTGGCGTAACGGACGGGGGAGGGTACAGCTGGCTCTGCCTCTAGATAGGCAGAGCCAGCTGTCAGTCACACAGCTGGGCGGATCCCGGCACAATTGTCGGGATGCGCTTCAGCTGCGGCGTCTCAGTATACCGCGAGCTACAGCTCGCAGTATACTGAGCCTAGGGTGCCGGGAGGACGCTAGTTTGTGTCCTTCCGTTACCCTAAGGAGAACTATGGGGAAAAGCCTTAATCCCATAGTTCTCCTTTAATCCTGTGGTTAAGAGTGGACCCAGAACATACACAGAATTTGCCCTCCTACATTGAACTGTAGTGTAACTGTATGGTCTCCTTTCATGTTGTAAAGTGCTGTGCAAACTGTTGGTGCTATATAAATCCTGAATAATAATAATAAAGATGGCTCTAGGGAACAAACTGGTGGTGCAGAAGTGACGAATTAGTAGAAAGCGTGCCATCCATGAATGGAAAACTGAATATAGTTGCAGCTACCCTAAATGGGACTATTATTACTTTACTCACAACCCCAAGAAATACCTGGTACTTCTAATATTGTAGTGCTTCATACCTGGGCGGGCAATCACCAGACCCAAGCACCATCAAATGTGGTTGGGGAGAAACTTGCCAAGACACATTTATTCACATTTTAGTTATAAAATATCAGGAAAAGAATTTGCTTTGTATAACAGTTCAGGTCAACAATTCAATAGAGTCAACACCACACTAATAGACGAAAAGTGTTACTTACGCTGTATGTGAATGAGCTGCTTTGGCATCTTAAATTCCCCTGGGTACACGGATTCATAATAGGAGATGTTGCTTTCTGCCTCCGGGACTGGGATAACCATGTTATCCCGCTTCTCTCCATATACCTGCAGTGCTGAAATGGCTCGCTGGAGATGATGTTCCTAGATGAAAAAAAAAAAATGTTAATGAATATTGCTAACGATATTCAAGATGATCATTCTGTTCTACTGCATGCTATTTTCCCAGAACAGTCCACAATACGGTTTTCAAGTCTGTTAATTTATCGAGATCATAGGGACAGAGAAAGGCCTCATTAAAAATATAAATTATATGTACAATTGACACGTATAACAGAAAACATGCAGTATTGCTGTAACCTGTCAGCACCCCAAGGCTCCATGCACATGGCCTCCTGTTATCTGTGAAAAATAACTATTATGCTTCCCAGAACACTTTTTCCTGTGTTTAGCCGGATTTACAATCGTTTAAACGTTTCATGTGCCTAAATGCATGTAAACGAATGCAAAAAAAGGTCCTGTTTGTGTACACGCAGCTAGACTGAATACACATACATACTGCTAAACGTCTAGGTGAGCATTCAGCCACAGCAAATGCATTACATGCTTCCAAGTGTGTTTAGAAACGAGCTCTAAATGCTCCATAATGCACATATTTTATTTCCTGTGTGGTTGAGGCCTTGAACATATCTTTTTATATTAAAAATATCCTATAGAACTGGTTACACTAGGGGTAATATTTAAAAATCAGTGAATGTGACTCATTTGCTGGTATGAACCAATCACTGTCATTGAAAACACCTGGACAATTCACTAGCAGTGAATGGTTGGTTCATTTCAGATTCACTGCTTTATAAATAGGCTCTTAGGTGTGACAGCATAGCATGCCCAGTCACATAATTAGCACTGTAAAGCAGTAGAATTCCAACATCAAGAAAACAGATAATAAGGTCTATGAAAACACCAAACTGCTCCATTAGTATCTGGCAAACAACGCACTGAAAATAATGAAACCCAGGTTTTCACTGCGTTATTCATATTGCCATCTCACTACTCATTATCATGCGTCATTAACACACTGCAATGTTGTTAATAAAAAAAATAAAAAAAATCATACTATGAATTTTTAATGCCAATACAGGAGAAACTAACTCAGCACAGCTTTGCATGTGACTCGATATTATTATTAAATAATGATGTGGAGAATAAATTAAAAAGAACATTGAATATTAGCGTGCATCACTCTCTCTTTCCACATTTATGTAATAGATGTCAGACAGAGAAAGTGGAATCTATATTATAGGTCACACAATCCCCACATCCAAAGTGTAGACTAGGAGCAGGCAGAGGGTGAGAAGAGAGCAGATACCTGGTTTCTGTGGATCAGAGCATATTGCAGGCTGGATGCTAAAGTGCCATTTATGCCGTATCAGGCATTTCATTATGGACTACCCCTTTTTTGGCAGGTACTCTGACCTGTTTAATCACACAGAGGTAGTTCTGACTTGTTTTGGACAAGACAGATCTTTCAGATACTTAAGTACATGATGTACAAGGTTCTTTTTTGTTTTTTTCATGTCAGGATATTGGATTAAAGCATCAGCAGAAACAGCAATAATTTGGGAAAGAACGATTACCAAAACAAGTCTGAAAATAAAGTAGTATGAACATATACAGGGAGCACTGAAAGACTGAACATAAAGCAGCTATGCTTGCCTTTCTTTCTGCTGGTGGCTTACCAATCATGCTGCTGCTTGGCATGTTTTCTGAATTAATGGCCCACAACAAGCAGAACATAAGGAATTCTGACAGTTTTCTGACATATAAATGTTGTATCCTCGTTTCCTGTTCTCGAACACAGAGTACTGGAACCAGAGATAGGAGAGTGACTAGCGTTTTCAGAACAAGGCTTGCAATGGTAACCAACATATTAGTCTTGGCAGGGGTAACTAGACCCCAGAAAAAAAGTTAAATAGACAAAAGTACAATGAGTGATCACATACTGGCAGGATCACCAGGTGGAAATAAGGCAGGGGGGGGTTAGCCAGAAGAATGCCGCCACTACATCCCAGAACTAGCAAGATACAATATTTAAAAAAAGTTTTTGTAAATACTGCAAAATCTTTTCCTTGAAACCAATTTTGGACACAGGAGTGAGGATTTCTTAATGCTGAACTCCAAAGTATAAAATGTTTACAAGTATGCCTACCTGAGCAGCTGCTGGGAATACTGTAAAGCATTGCAGGAGGCAGGGCTACTACAGTGCTGAGCGGATTACCAACTGCTCTAAAAATACAGGGGGTCACTCAGAGAATGTCTAGTATTTGTAGCAAAGAATACAAGGCATTCTCTGACTGGATGAGGGGTGGATTGTAACATCATTGCCCCTCGTCCAAACAAAGAACAACTTTGATCCATTGATAAAGTGCTAGGCATCTTCTGAATGGTTGACGGGCCGGGGAAACAGATCCCAGTGGATCATCAATGCAAGTATGAAAATACCTGGAGATCAGCTTTAAACTATTGAGTTATACTGGTGCCTAGAGGAGGCTGGGATACTGGCAAACCTCGTATGTAGATGTAGCACATACACAAAGCATGCTGCATTTTTGCATGTAAACACATCTCAATAGTAGGGCCAGTGACAAGATTCCGCAGATGGCAGGCAGTGACCATTGCACTGCTTGCTGTGCCCTCCTCCCAGTGTGGAGGAGAGAGCTAAGGGATACCAACCAACTAATCGATAATGAGAATAGTTGACAACTATTCTCTATTATTGATTGATTAGTTGGCTGCAGCCCAATTTGTCTATCAAATCCCAGACTCTGCAGATCACAGTGGGAGGGTATCACCAACAGAGGCAGTGCTGTCAATCTAGAAAGCAGTGGGCAGGACTAGGTTTGGCAAGGGTTGATTGACAAGCTACAGGCATCTGAATCAGCAGTGACAATGCTGACCACCACAGCCCTTTGAGCATTTTACATCCCACTGTAGTTTAAGCAGGCACAGCCTACATGAGAGTGACAATTTTGCATTGCTTTCAAGAACAGTTCAGCATTAGTGCAATATCATCACAGGAAGCTGAATTAAAGGAACATTACTGGCAGGATATACAGGTATTTGTAAGACTGTGCAGGGGGCAAAGGGTTTCCGATAAGTGCACATACTGCAGCACATTTTTAACATGAAGCCATAGTTCTATATTAAAATTCACACACATATGCCAAGGTTTACAATTTTGTCCAGGTCCCTTGTGCCATTTATACACCTGTGCAAGACTTTAATAATTTGCAGAGTCATGGGTTAGAACACCTGTCAGGATTTAAAGCCCCATTTATACTTCAGCATGACTGTTTTCAAGCAAAGCTTATTTTACCTCGAATTTTCCAGATTAAGCATTTGTTTTAGGAAGTTAGGAAGTTTTTAGGTGAAAAAAAAAAAACATGCACATTACACGATTCTGTCAATGCACTTTTTTGAGCTACAAGTGACCACACTCAGGTGTAAATGGGCACCACTGACTATGATGGAATTCTTCATGTTGAGCTTTATGCTTCGTGAAACACTCAACAGAACATGCTGTGTGCTGTAGTATTGTACTGCAGCTTTACTGCATAGAGGAACATAGGTTCGAAGGGAACATTATCAAAAGTGAACAGGTATTATTTCAATGTTACATAATACTGCATAAAATCAATATGCAGACCACTATAGCTATGAAATGCAGTTTGCCTTGACCTCCCTCAAAATGTACAGTTAAAGAACTCCAGGCATAATTATTCTTAACCCGTGCAGGGGGGCTAGGGTTAAGTGCTTGTTTTAATCTTTCGCCCAAACTTCATTAACCCTGTCACGCCTCAGTCATGAAGGGGTTAAAAGCACCAAACTCAAACCCAGACATTTACTTTCCAACAGAAGTAGTTATAATGGAAATGAAAATTTTAAAAACCTATTGTCAATGTACAATGATCCAAAAGATACTTAAAACACACTCACATTGCTGTAAGAACTGAATGGCTCACAGAATAGCGAGATGTTAACACTGCCAAGTGTGAAGAGGCACAAACTAAAATAAGAAAAAGAAGAAGTCTGCACAGATGGCTTTAACTACAACCAGATGAGGCATACAGTCGTTAATCCATCATTTTGAGAAAATGTTGATTAAAATATTTGTTTTTCCAAGAACTATTTAAATTTGTAGTTTCATTGTAGCAAAGCATAGACAGAGTACAAATCAAACGCAGGCAGCATAACAAATCAACTGTTACAAGTACATCACTGGCTCGAAACAATGTGAATGCTGCATATAAACAAAACAGGAATAAGGTGTTTGGTAAAACGCCTGCAGATTTTTGTATATTGGTAGCATAAACCTACATTAGGCTTTGCATCTATTTATTCTACAAAAAATGGTTCATCTAGTTTCAACTATGGATCTTTATACACTGCACGGACTACTAAAGTGGTCATATTATGACACACACAGAAACCTGGGAGGGGCCTATTTTCAAAGAAAGAAAAAAACAACATGGCAAAGCAAGTACATTACAAAGTTAGACTTCCTAATAGTCCATTATAAACAAAGGTATGCATCCCTTGGCGCTTACCATTGCCCTATGTGCCCATGCATCATAAAACTGCGTAGACAGGACACAAAGCACACAAACAATAACATAGCCATCAATACAACAGATAATCAAAAGGAATCAAATAAAAGCATCTGCATGCGAGTAATCGACATGCCTATGTATTTTTGGACTTCTCTAAATGTAGACAATCAGGCTACACAAATAAGATTTAAGGGAAAATTGCAAAACTGCATCATGCTGCAACTATAGCTCAAAAAAGCAAGACAACACTAGCTACAGAACTGAAATATTAACCAGTTAAAGTGTATGCAAACATAAGCTATATGTTTGGAATCATGCCTTATTGCATACAGCACATAGTTTTAGAATGCCTGCATGCTAAAAACAGGCCATTTTAGCATGCAGGTTGGTATGCATGGTGTACAGGCGGGTGAGGGGCGATGCTATGTATTGTTACAAAGCACGCTAATTACAGGCAGAGAATAAATGGGCCATGAGGATAGGGGCATGGTTTATTTGTTTACATCTGTTGTGGGGCTTTTCAGCTTCCAATATTTTTTTTGTACCAAAACAAAAGGGGGGGGGGGGGGGGGGGGGGGGACGAGAACGAATTA
>NW_017306913.1:258107-260013 GCF_000935625.1 Nanorana parkeri
AAACCCCCCCCACAATTTTCTCTGAAATATCTTGAAACTGACCAAAATAATTGGCATTCATCATTGTTTATTTAATATTTAATAAAAAAAACAAGACTTTGCTTTTGAATTTGGATTCGATTTTAAATAAAAATGGCATGTACAAAAAAATTATGTGACATGCAGTTCTGATAGTCGGGGGCTTCAGGGGGGAGTGTGTACACTTCCATCCAGAAGCTGGGGGGAGCTCTGCCTCAGCAAGACAGAGCGGTAGGAAATTTACTAAAAAAGGTACATTAAACATTTAGGCCTCATCCACACGAGAAAAACGGCCCACGCGTACTACTCCGTGGACAGCCGTATCGGGCAGATCCCGGGAAGGACAGGTGCTGGGTGTGATTAGTACGCAGCCCCCGTCTCTCTATGGGAGTATGCGATTGTACGCCCACCACAAGCGCAGGTCCGTACGGGTGCGGGTGCCCCGGCTTGGACGCAGGCAGGATCCATCCTGTCAACGTACAAGTACAGACGTGCATGGTGGGTGAGCGTAGGTCGGCGTACACCCATAGAGAAGGACAGGGGCTGCAAACTAATCACGCGCAGCACCTGTCCTTCCCGGGAGCTGCCCAATACAGCCGTGCACGGAGCTGTAAGTGCCGGCCGTTTCTTGTGTGAATGAGGCCTTAAATGCAGAGTACTAGCAACATATTGCATTTGTTGAAGACAGTAAATGTATTTTAATAGAGTTACTTTTTTTAGGAGAGGGTTTGATACAGGTTGGGTAAACTGGTGTGTGTACGCACGCACACACACAGTTAGGCAGGTTGAAAAAAGACACAAGTCCATCGAGTTCAATATACACCAAAACTAAAATCAGTAAGCTGGGTGTGGATTCCTGACAGTTTTACTGCTTATCTACAGTGGAGTTTAGAGGCCTGGCCATTCAGTATGGAAGGAAGAATGAATGTTACTTGGAGTTCAGTTTTCTCAAGCACAGGAGCCCCTGTCATTACTTCTGTTATCCAGAAAAGTCTCCTCTATGCTCCACCTGGCCACTCTCATGGTCAGGGGACCAAAAGGTATGTAAGCCTAATTCTCAAGTTTGACGAGGAGTTGCGATTTCACTTCAGGTAAACCTTGATCTTTAATGTGATGACTTGAATGAACCATTGGTTAAATGGGTAAACAACTGGCATTTCTGGTACATGCAATTAAGAAGAAGACCTTGAAGATGAACTCCAGACATCCAAATGAAATACAAATATAACAGTGATTTTACCTGTCAAAGAATTCCTATGTCCGTGCACCCAGTTCTGAGATTTACACAACTCTGCAGCATATCAATGTCCTCCAGGGAAGGGGGTCTGATCTTTCTGTGCTGCAATTTCACTTACATGTCTTTTTGACGAGTGTGGGACTGATTAATTATTTGTGTAAAACAATTTCACGCTTATTTTCAGGGTCTGTGGACCATGAGGGAAACAAAGGCATACAAAATGTTGTGACAAGCTCTGTGGACACAGGTCAGTGTGGGTCTAGTGGTATTCTACAAACCTTGGCGTAGACTTGCATTCTGAATACAGCTTTGGAGAGTGAAGTCAGTCTAACTGAATACACTAAAGCAAGCCATACATGACTAGATTCTGCTCAGATGGATGTGGAAATCTCCACTGCCAACTATACGCAAATAGTGACTGCAGTGGATTAGATGCAGTCACTGTTTGGCCAACAATTTTCCTCCCAGTTCATTCTGAAATGAAAGCTGTATATGACCAGCTCAAATTGCATTTCCACTTCTGCATCCAAATTGGGATAACACCTACTTTATATTTCTTACAAGTTCTCTTTCACATTACACAACCTAAAAATGTGAGAAGCATTTTTTAAATATTATTTTAAGTGTTTTCAACATGTTTAAATCTCTTAC
>NW_017306913.1:260027-261316 GCF_000935625.1 Nanorana parkeri
TTACTCCCCTCAGGATTCAAGGAAACGCCGGTGTGCTATCGAAAGCTCCAACTCATCGAGATCTCCAACTACTTCACTTCCGGTGCTCAGAAAGTCTGGAGCTCTGTACAATTGTGGTGCGCATAGCGTTTTGAGAATACTCGTCGAGTTTGCCACCTGCTGAATATTGTTAAAAATGCAGCTGTACAGAGCTCCGTCAGTCTTTGTATTTTGCAGTCTAACGCCGTCTGGTCGAAATCTCCAATTTGCAAGTACCCGGCAGTGAGGTAGTTGGAGCTTTCGACAAGTTGGAGCTTTCGATAGAACACTGATGCTTGGTTTAGACTCCTGTCTGCCCACACACAGTACAATAAAACAGTCCTCCACACAGTTCGAAGTATCCAATTGTTTATTGATCAAATGACAGCGCAATAAAAACAGTACAGTAAGCCCTCGTTCACACCTGAACGTTTTGTAGCGCGTTCTACGCTCGAAGAACGCTCTACAAAACGCTCCAAAATATAAATTGCATTGGAGTCAATGGACTCGTTCCCACCTGGCCGTATTTCCGCCAGTCCCGAACGCGCTACAAAACGGCCCACGCCTGAAAAGGTACAGGAGCTTCTTTGCGGCGTATTGGCCCGTTTTGTAGCGCGTTCGTGCCCATAGACTTCGACGGGAACGGGCAGAAATGAGTGTTGAGCGTTTTTAGCCGCAGAAATCGCGCATACAACGCGCGTTCCGCACATGGCTACAGACCACTCCCATCCTGCAGAGAGTTGTTGGTAAGAAGATGGAGGATTCAAGTTCATGTGGTCTCCTTGATTCTGAGGCATTTATACGCCTTGTGCAGGGAAGACCATGTCTCATATACGCCTTGTGGAGGGAAGACCATGTCTCTATGACATGAGACATGCAAATTATAAAAACCGAGGAATCAGGCAACGTTCCTGGCTGGAGATAGGAGAACTAACCTGGCCTGATTGGGATACCTTCCCCAAGCAAGTAAAAGAGGCAAAAGGTACATGTCAGCAATACTTTTATATGTTGATAAGTTTCTTGTAGAATGCATGCACTGTTGTTATGCGCCATGCGTGCATTGTTTGCATATGACTTGGGTTCATTATTTCTGTGTAACATGTGTGCATGTCTGCTATGTTTTAATGCAGAATGCATGCAGTGTGTATTGACATGTGCGCATTTTTTTCCATTTGACATGTGTGCAGTGTTTTTATGTCCCACGCGTGCAGTGTTTTTATGTCCCATGCGTGCAGTGTTTTTATGTCCCATGCGTGCAGTGTTTTTATGTC
>NW_017306913.1:264011-265217 GCF_000935625.1 Nanorana parkeri
CACTACTAGCAAATACATGAACAACATATACATATATTCCATTACAAACAATGATGCCACGTACATGGGACAGAACAACAATAAGCATAACAATTGTTTATGTACTAACCTATTTATGGACATGCGGGTAAAACTGAAGAACTTGTCCTCATGTCCACGGAGTGTCTGATACATGGCCCAAAACTGCCCTCTTTCTTCACGGTTGGCTATTACCGGATGGACCCAGAAACGTCGCCTGCGATCCCTCCTTCTCCACAATGTAATTAAGCGCAGTGCTGCAACGACTGCTGCAGTCCTTCTTTTTGTCAGCTCCATAATCAATCCAAAATCACAACTCTCACAACTCTTTTCTGCACAAAAGACACCGCAGGGTCTTTTGCATACAGGAAAGGGAAATGCAGAAAATGCTCAGGAAGTCTTTTTCATTGGACGCTTGCGGAAAGACAGGAATTCTTCTTCATTGGAAACCTCTGTTGTCGCTCAAAAAAGCGCTCCAAAACGCGCATGCGTCGCACGTTTACAATGTACAAAAACGCGCTAAAATCGCGCTTTAAAACGCGCAAAACGCCAGGAGGAAAACGCGCATATGACGCGCTTATGAAAAACGCCCAGGTGTGAATGGACTGTTACTGCTTATCTACAGTGGAGTTTAGAGGCCTGGCCATTCAGTATGGAAGGGGTGTCCAGATCACAAGACTGGATGAACACAATTTATACATCTTTACATAGGTATGCAAGATTCCATATGTATTTCAGCTATGTTTTGGTTTGTCTGTAGCTGCTTTTTATGGCACCTATGTTCACAAATACTGCATAAAGCAAAGATAAAATAGCCAATAAAGGAACATGAGTTACTGCTTATCTACAGTGGAGTTTAGAGGCCTGGCCATTCAGTATGGAAGGGGTGTCCAGATCACAAGACTGGATGAACACAATTTATACATCTTTACATAGGTATGCAAGATTCCATATGTATTTCAGCTATGTTTTGGTTTGTCTGTAGCTGCTTTTTATGGCACCTATGTTCACAAATACTGCATAAAGCAAAGATAAAATAGCCAATAAAGGAACATGAAGCACTGATGACTTTGATTTAGGTCTAATTCATGTGTTTGCCTCTGCAGCTTGTTCAGAGGCCTAACACAACAAAGTCAAAGACCAATGTTTCTAAAAGACCCAGTTCACACCAACATGATGTTCTGGTAG
>NW_017306913.1:266220-268382 GCF_000935625.1 Nanorana parkeri
TCAAGTGTGTTTAGCGGTTGTCAACATGCCCTAAAATGTAGCAAAGTGAAGTGGTGCAAATCCAGCCCGAAAGTATATCTATATCAGTACTTAAAGGAGAACTATGGAGGTGAGTGCTTTTCAACCAACAGGGGAGGGGTGGGTACAGCTGGCTCTGCCTCTAGATAGGCAGAGCCAGCTGTCAGTCAGTCACGCAGCTGGGTGGATCTGGACATAATTGTCGGGATCCGCTTCAGCGTCTCAGTATACCGCCAGCAGCAGCTCGCGGTATATTGAGCCTAGGGTGACAGGAGGACGCTAGTTTGTGTCCTCCTGTTACCTTCAGGTAGATTAAGTGCAAGCAATGCATATATTGTTTCTAAAATAACAGTGCAGAAGTACAGGTATCTTATGTTTGTTGTCAGATTAAATCCCATGAAGCTTTCGGTACAGGGCCCAGGCCGCACATGATGCCTTAATCTTAAACCCAGATGTAGATTATTACGTCCTGCTCTCAGGTAAGAACTTTCTGTCTCGAGGATAAAGGGAATCTACAAGGATTGACTTG
This sequence comes from Nanorana parkeri, assembly GCF_000935625.1. NCBI lineage: Eukaryota > Metazoa > Chordata > Amphibia > Anura > Dicroglossidae > Nanorana > Nanorana parkeri. Next base: position 266,768 of record NW_017306913.1, read on the forward strand.
AAAACTAACAACTTCTTCATCCCTTCTTTCACAATTGATTGAAATGTTTTATACCCTGACAGTATCCCTCATTTTTTTTATTGACTAGAACTAATTTTTAGCAGCCAATGGGGGGAAGAGTGATGAAGGAAGAAAAAGTAAAAGTTAAAAATATGTAAAGCTGATTTTTACACAGAGTTTTAAAGCTGCTATACAGCAGGGCTGGACAAATCCCAGGAGCCTGGTAGGCAATGCTCACTACAATTTACAGCTAGCAACAAACTTTTAAGGTTTTTTTCTAGTTATCAGTGGAGCTGACTCGTGGATTGGACAGACTGGCTCCTGATTTTCATATTAATTTGACCACCTTTGCTATGTAGGGATTGCCAGAGAGCCGTCACATGGGAGAGAGCAATAAAGGTTAGGGTATGCAAAGATTAGATGAAATAGCAAGAATTACGTGTTTTGGCTAGTGTTTAGCTTTGAAGGCAGAACTGCCCAGATCCAAGCAATCATCTCTGACAAATTCTGTTACAGATACAACCTGTTGTGTGTAAACAATCACATCTAATTACCATATTATGTCAAGGCAACATCCTCCAAAAAAGACAAATCACGCTTCATCTTATGATGACCTACTCAAATTATCAGTGTGCAAAAACTCACAGGTGTAAAGACTTTGGTATGGCAGAAGCAATTTCTAGTATACAACATCATTTTTATCAACCAGGCAGATTGATGATCATGTGCTCTGATCCAAAATAACCTGGCCAAAGACAAGAGGAAGAGGTGTGGGCATGATCTGGCCACATAAGACTCCACACACTTTACGGATAGTTATGATTCCTAAACAAAACTATATACTTACAAAAACCCCACCTCTGTGCAGAACCCTTAGGCCTTGTTCACACCAAATGCAGAGCAGATCCGCTCAGGTTTCTGCACACGCAGTGCAGTGGGTTGTGCCGCGTTTTTGATGGTTAAAAAATATATATACATTTTTTTAGTTTAACATGGGCTTTCAGTGCGTTCCAGGCATTTGCATGCGTTTTTGATGCGTTTGCATGCGCTCCAGAGCAGGTAAAATAGGGCTTGCTGCAGTTTCTTCACCTGCTCTGGACCTGCACGCTGCGATGTGAACTGGAGCAAAAAATACAATTGGAATACATTGGACGCAGTTTTGATCCGGTCTGCAACTGCTCTGCGCTTGGTGTGAACAAGGCCTAAAAAGGTCTTAAAATTCTGCCTAGTCATCTCTAAACACCTAGAGAGGAATTTATCAAAACTGGAGCAGACAAAATCTGGAGCAGCTGTTCATGGCAACCAATCAGCTTCTCTCTTTAAAAGGAGAACTATGGGGGTCAGTGTTTTTCCCCATAGTTCTCCTTGGGGTAACGGGAGGACAGCAACTAGCGTCTGCCCGTTACCCAAAGCTCAGTATACCGCGAGCTACAGCTCGCGGTATACTGAGACGCCGGAGCGGATCCCGACATGGACGTCGAGATCCGCCCAGCTGCGTGAGTGACAGCTGGCTCTGCCTATCTAGAGGCAGAGCCAGCTGTACCCGCCCCCTCCCCCGTCCGTTCCGCCAGTCAGCGCTGGCAGATCGGAGCGGGGAGAGGGGAATCCAGCCCCT
>NW_017306913.1:268834-291207 GCF_000935625.1 Nanorana parkeri
CCCCTCCCCGTCCGTTCCGCCAGTCAGCGCTGGCAGAGCGGCGCGGGGAATCCAGCCCCTCCCCGTCCGTTCCGCCAGTCAGCGCTGGCAGAGCGGCGCGGGGAATCCAGCCCCTCCCCGTCCGTTCCGCCAGTCAGCGCTGGCAGAGCGGCGCGGGGAATCCAGCCCCTCCCCGTCAGAGAGCCGTAGATCGGGAGGTGAGCGAACACATACTGGGTTCGCTCACCTCCCGATCTACTGAGCCGACCTGTGACAGTCTCATTGTCACAGGTCGGCTAGAACTATGAGGTGAGTGGAAATCACTCATCTCATAGTTCTCCTTTAATTTTCAAATCATAAAACTGAAGAGAGAAGTCGATTGGTTGCCATGCACAGCTGCTCCAGATTTTGATAAATTCCTTTCCTAATGTTTCAAGGACCAGAGTATGCCAAATTACCTATTCCATACTTTATCATATCAGCATTTATTGGCACAACTAGCAGATACTATACAGCTGCCCTGAGTGAGATATGGTCTAAAATAAAACAATGACCATTCCTGACAAAGATGTAACATTTGTTCCTTTTCCCCTGGAATTCTTCTTCTCTCCACCTGTGCAAACACTTTTGTTAGGTGATATCAGGTAAAGAGAAAGGCCTGGTTCACACCTGGGCGTTTTGTAGCCCGTTCGAACGCTCTACAAAACGCTCAAACACCGAAATCCCATTATTTCCTATGGGAATGGTTCACACCTGGGCGTATTACAGGCCGTATGAACGCGCTACAAAAACGCCCATAGAAGTACAGGAGCTTCTTTGGGGTGTTTTTGTTGCTCGTTTCCATTGGGCTACAGCCAAGTAGCCATCGGAAACCTGCGTTTTTTTAAACCGAGAATTGCGGTAAAAACGCACTTTACGAAACACGCATTTTCGATACGCCTAGGTGTGAACCCGGCCTAACATGCTTGAGGAGTTATGTTTAGGCCCAGTTATAACTTGGCACTTCTGCTGCTCTTACACATGTAGTGTGCTGACTGTGCCACAGACTTTGTACTGCCCATTGGCATCATTTTTTAAGCAAAAATTTAAAAGATAACACGCAGCATCATCTTCGCTTGCCTAAGCTCAAGCTTAACCAGAGAGAGGACATCACAGGACCCAATGTGAAAGTGTTTGGGGCTGGTAATCGGCTGTTCAGCCCACAGCACTGCCACAAGTAAATTTAACTCCTTAGCAAGGTGGCATGACTTCCTAAGTAGAACTGTGTGGGGATGAGGGCATCTGCAGACACCATCTCTTCTGAATGGAAATATAGTATCCAGGTTGTTCACCACACAGCTTAAATAATGGCAAATCATGTATGCTTTGATGTATAAAGATCTACCTAAACCATCAACTTACATCCAACCCCAATCTACCAGCCACAGTTCTGGGCCTCTCACTTGTAATAGCAGGTGTTCTCATTCCTATTGCTTTGTCCATTCTGACAAAACTCCAAACATGAAGAAAGAGAATTAGGCTTAACGGCCACAGTCTATGTGCTGACCAGAATCCTCAAAAGTTACAGCAAAAATCAGACCTATATTCTAAAAGGATTATACTGATTTAGATTAGGGTTGCACAGATACCAAGTACAGTACTCAGTACAAGTACGAGTACATGTACCGATACTTTTGAGCTCCAAGACTAGACTAGAGAAAAATTCAAAAATTAGTAGGCAGCTGTCATGTGTAAGGAGCACACGGAGCTCCTGGGATCTGTACATCTCAGGTTTTAAAGTACAATTTTGTTTTTATAAATAAAGGGATGCACAGATACCAGTTTTGCGAGTACGAGTACTGGTACTTGCCGAGTACTTACAAGTACGAGTACTGATACATTTTTGTTTATTGCCATGTGACAGTTTTTCTAAAACAATGCAGACTAATGATTTCAGAACAGTGGTGGAACGCCAGAGCCAGGTCCTAGTTGCAACCGCTGCAAAACTGGTAGTTCTCATGAAAATGCCAAGTATCGGCACTGGTACTCGAAAAGTATCTGTGCATCCCTAATTTAAATAATCCCCCCAATTACCATTACCAAAATGTGAAGAAGGTAAGGATCTCTTCAGGAAATTGCTCTCCTCTCTGGTGCCAGTCACAATGCCTATACCACTGCATTATTTGGTGGGGCCTTTGCTAAAGGTGAGACTGCCTGGCCATCTCTGCCTGAAAGCCCTTTCACAGGGACCATGCAACAATGCCAGGACTGGTTACATAAGGGATGGAAAAATCCTAAGAGCCAGGTAGCCAATGCTCCATTCAATTTACAGCTGGCACCTAACGTTTCAGGTTCTCTCTAGTGATTTTCAGTGGAGCTGGCCCCTGGAAAAAAAAATAAAATCTTGCCTGCACCTGGATTGGACAGAATGTCAACTGATTTCCATATTAATTTGTCCACCCCTGGGGTTACAGTCCTGGTACCCCTTGGCTGAACAATTACCTTAATCACATAATAAAGTACCATTCTTCTGATCTTAAGAAGGACTTGGATAGCTGTCTCCCCATTATAGGGCGCATGGTTTACAGATGCAGTCACAAGGGGTGTTCTGGGATCCCTGTGGCCTGAACCTACAGATTCTTGTAGGTTCCTAAGAACCTAAGAACTGTATTCTTCTCCACACATTAAGGGTCCGTTCACACCATGTGTGGTGACTGGAGTTTTTCTGAAAACAACGGTCATCTCTGTGCCCTGTTCACACTACAACTGAGCAGAGAAGTGCAGAAGACTGCAGCATGTGTGCTCACCTGAAGTCTCCGCTGCAGTGCATAGAAATAAATGAAAAGTCACTTTTGTCACTAAACTGTGCCTTGCCCAACATGGACACCAGCCCACACAATCTGGTTTAGCACACAGTCTGGTGAGATCCAGCCCTAAAACACATCCTGCAGTAGGTCACGCTATCTACAAGGGTTATCTGGGTAAACTAGCAAGCATGTGTTTAAAGAAAACAGAGAACCTTTCAGTGACACACAGCTGATGACAGAATGGTTGTTTGCCCTGTAAAGGTAAACAAGAGTGAACAAACATGTGGGGTATTCTGTTGAAAATGACATACACGTGTTACTGTAGCAATTCAGAAAGTGAAACAAAATTGTGAACTCAAAGCAAAGAGCTGCAAGACAGAAACAGGAGCAGCTGACAATCCCAGCAACTCTAAACAACTGAACCCTGGCTTTATAACTCACTAACTTCATTTTATTCACCTAGAAAGCTGCTATTTAAAAACCCAAAGAATTTAATGCACTTTATAGGGAAATAAATATATAAATATTCTTAGTGTATGATGCAGATATTACTTTGGAAACCAATATAGGCTTCAGCTATATGTACAAGATCAGAAAATTAAATATTTAGAATCATTCGTCTGCCACATAACATTTTTGCCAGATCAGCAAATTCAAAACATACTAAGCATTTGAATAATAGGAAACATTCCAGAGACAAAACTGAGACATAAAATGGATAAACAAAGGCAGATGCCAAGTGCTTTTATTTCAGTGATGGAAGGTAAAAATAGCTTCAATTCTTTTAATCAATGACTAGTACACAGTTATTTCAAACTAAAAAAAAAAAAAAAAAAAAAAAACACAACAGGGACAATAATTTTACATTTAGACCATTACAAAGGGCCGAGAGCAAGTTCTGATAATCAGACAACAGGCACAAGCATTGCTGGGATAGGAAGGAGTTTGTAAAGGATTCAAGCATCATGTTTGAGAATACACACAGATTGTAGAATATGGGTGTACAGAAATCACCATATTTACACCTCAAAACTACATTCTTCTAGCACAACCATCCATCACACAGAACACTTTTATGGTAGCTGCTACTGCTTTAGTGATCTAGCACATAAACAAGAGCTTGTTCACAACATGTCCAGTGAGCTGTGTTTTATGTGTGCTCTGTTCACACCATATATTTGGAGGTGTGCAGAAAAAACACAGCTCAGACATGGTGTGAACATGAACACAGTCCAAATCCGATTAACCGAACTTAATAATCGGCTAACTAAACGATTTTGAAAATAATCGTTAGCTGCAGCTCTACAACACTGAATGTAAACATTGTAACAATACAAGGACCGTGATAATAAACACTTCATTACAAAAGTAACACTGGCACCAAGACAACAACTACAAGCTGTACCTTGCCTAAGACAACACCACAACAATCATGTAAAATCATCATGTGTATGGAGAGAGAAGTTATCTTTAGATCAAATATAAAATATTCAGCTAAAAAAAGAAATGACAGAAATGAGTGGCACATATACATGTAAACAACTACCCATGGATGTTATCATAGCATATATGGCAAGATTCCATGTAAATTCACAGAACATAACCCACCCCGAGGTTTCTAGAAACTACAACATTCTGAGTAATTCAGAAGAGTAATACACTACAAGAGAAAGTAAAACCTTTTATATTTCAATCACACTGAAGAAGCTTCATGAAATGTATGTGTTGTACGATAACGTTCACTACAACAAGACCACATACAGGCCAGAAACTACGATCATCATGTTGTTTACAAAACTAAACATTACAAATAATTACTGACTAAAACACAACAGACGGGAAGCCCTGTATGGCCCATTTGTTCTTGTGTGTTTTAACACACGTCGTGTCATGCGTTAACTTACGCTGTGTTAGAACATTTTGAATGGGCCGCCAACGCATAATAGACCAAAGAACTGACATGCAGCATGATGCACCGTGCGTTGTGGTGCACTGCAATGTGTGTCACATCTGTGTTTCCTCTGTGCATTTGGGTGTCATGCAAAATATTGGCACTAGGCCCATAGGAGAGATTATTTTTTTAGCTGGTATTTGTCACACAATGCACTAACCGACAGAGTGCAAAGAAATGCTACAAAGCAAAATACAACAGATGAAATGATGAGCTGTTGGTAATCGAAGTCCTATAGTCTGCAGATCTATAGAAGTTGCAAAGCTACAAGGCCCAGTTGCTGCTAAAATGTCACTATCTGTCCCATCCCATACACCTTCCGTGTTCTCCATATCCCAAGTGATAGTGATGACTTGAATATTGCATGGGTGGCTTAGGAAAGTTAAGAATTGTCAATCTGTATACACTAATAGTGTGCTCTTCCATGCTACCACCTGACATACTTCTGTATTGACAACAGAATGAATGAGGTATCGGACATTATAGGAACCCCAAAAATATACTGAAATCCAAGCTGGAGTCCTGGGCCAGTCTGTGCACCTCTACAATGACAAAATGTCAGTTTGTGGAAGCAATGTCCTCTCTCCAAATGGAGCAAGTTATGTACTGTAAGTGGTTCATGAACTACAAGAACACGTGTCACTGTTTACTGTACAGTGTTGTGCAATGACATGTTATTTTACATCTTGGTCATCAGCATTTTGCTTATCCTGGAGTTCACTTTAATGTACCCTGCCAGATTATTCACTTCTACGATGACAGATAGAACATTATTCCGAGCAGCATCCTCTCTCCAAGTTATGCACTGCAAGTGGTCCGAGTACTGGGACAAGTACAGGGGTCCCGGCATGCCGTACAGCCTTGTGCAATGCTGTGGTCCTGTATATCTTGGTAACTCACAAATCACACTGAGATTTTGGCTCAAACACCCCCACCCCCATGCAAGATAGCAACCTGGGGGTCTCTGTATCCCCCTCGTGTTTGCAGAAGTTTTGTCTATTATTAAAATGATTTACTCCAATAGACTGGTCCTCAAACTCTGCCAGCATGCCATTGTTTCCAGAATGACAGACAAGAGAATGAATGGGATATATGAATGGGATATCTAAATGGGATATCTAAATATACAGGGTGCCCAAAATTGGATTGTGACACCCAAACTTAAGTTTGTTTACTTTTACATTGACAGATCGTGCATTCTTGTAAACAGCACCCCATCTCTAAGCTATGCACTGCAAATGGTCCATGAACTGAGCTGGGTACCAGGGTTCCTATACAGCCTCCTGCAATGCTATGGACCTGCATGGTAATTAATCAGTCTTTGCAGCACTGAGATCCTGGGTTCAACTCCCACTCCCAGTGACATGGAAACCTGAACTCTACATGCTTCAAAGTAAAGTGAGAACCATTAAATGCTAACTCCTTAACAAGCGAAGTGTGCGGAGTTATAGTTGTGCTTGGCTGGCTTAGCCTTGTAGTACCTCAGCAGTCACATGAGCAGGACAAGGCCACGGCTGTCAAAGCCGAACACTGTACACAAACAATCCCACAAGGTGAGCCGCTCGCTATTCTCGGGCTCCCCCAGGCGGCCGCGAACTGCCACTACAGTCTCCCCCCCTCACAATCAGCGCAGGCCCAGCCCAAAGACAGAACACACACACACAACAAAATGGCGGACCGCGGCCCCGTCACGTGACCCCCTTTGTGCCTTCCCGGTCCTAATAATATATATATTTATATACTGTGCTTCCCACAGGTTGTTGTCCTGTGTCATAGTGCAGGAGAGGGATGCAGATTTCCTGCAATGTACATAGCACATCATTAGTCCTGACTTGCCCTAGGCAGCACAGCATTGGCCAAGGGTTGTCAACCTGGACACTCCAGCTGTGGTGGAACTACAAATACCATCAGGTCTCCGACTCTGGGAGTCATGCCTGTGGCTGCCAGACTCTTGCAATGCCTCATGGGAGTTGTACTGCTCAGCTTGATCAGTCCCATGGCCAATGTAAGCTGCTAGATACAAACTTAAAGGGGTAGTACACCATTGCAACCCATTTCTGCAGTATCAGGCATGTGTGGGCTCGCACTCTGATGGAGTCATAAAAGGTGTAGAACAATTCATTTTGAGTTTTGGATAGAGAAGTGAAGAGTTAGAACCCCTGACAGGTTTTTATTGCTATGTGCCCATTAGGGAGATTTAGGCCTCATTCACACTTGGATATTAGGTCCAGCCATGAATTCCTTTGGCAAGAATCAGAGGCTTCTTGTGGCTGGAATCATAGATGGCACGGGACAGGTGCTCAGCTTGTACATAGCAAAGAGAAGCCGACAGTAGCCACAGCTGTCCACTGCTATTCGTGTGCATCCAGAGGCGGACAGGAGCCACGGCTATTCGTGTGCATCCAATCATCCAGTGGTTACTGCAGCCATGGACAGATGACTGGTCCCAGACGCAGACAAATTGCATCGAGGGCCAATCATCTGTCCCTAGCTTGCAGGTAACTGATCAATGTACAGATACATGTGAATAGCTGCATCTCCAGTCAGCCGCTTATTGCATCTTAGTGCCGTAGCTGTCCAGAACCACCTGTGATCCCTCCCAGCCGCACAAATCTGCTGCTGGCCCCTATAAAGGTCGTGTGAGTGGGACCTATTTTGCTTTGTTGTTGTTAGCCATTGTCATAAAGACAGAGTACAAGAAAATTGAAGAACAGAACATAAACGAGGGGGGGTGGAATATTCCGATGGGAACAGCTATTCCGGTGACAACTAAAGCTGGCCATACATTGATGATGAAAAAATGCTCTATTCCACCATCCGCCTTCAACAGCATGGAATGGGGAATCTGCTGTCAGACATACCCAAACAGTGACTGCAACTGATTGGCTTTGGGCTCTGATTCGGTGATAATTTTCGGGGGGGAAAAAGGACTTTTGTCGAACAGGAGGGTCCCAAAGGGTTCTCACACTGTTAGAATTTGAGTAGTGTATGGCTAGCTTTAGAGGGGATTTATCTCACTTTCGAGTGATTACCTCACTTCCCGTTGTGTTTACAGGACAGGAAGTAAAAGGTATATCTCTCGAATGGGACACAGATAGGAAAAAAAAAGGTTTAAAAAAAGGACAAGTTCAACTGTTCAAAAAATACACTAAAGTGCATCACCTTCTCTGAGGAAAGGGGGAATTTGTCCTTAAACTATTCCTCTACACTATCCAAAATGAAAATACAAATTTTGGCTTTAAATATACTCTAAAGCTTAAAGTAGAACTATACTAACCTCTGCTCTGGCGATGCGATGTCAGTGAGCTCTCTTGCGGGCACTGACATCTGCTTGGCTTCTTCCGGTTCTGGCATCTTTGGCCACCTTGACTGGCTGGCCTATGAAGAAATGTAACTCCCATGAAGAAAAACAAAATTCCTGGCATTCATAGATCCTCCAGACTTCATTTATTCTTTGTGCATAACTGCTGACGCGTGTTTCTGCCCTAATTATAGCTATGGTTAAAGTGACATATAAAATTTATTTATTTTTCTCCGCTCAATGCTTCACTTACCTTATTTGATGCCTCTTGATGCGATAATCCTCTTCATTCCACTCGTTTCCGACCAGCGCTGGTGCCGGTTTCTGATCCAGTGCAGACTCCTCGAGTCCCACGAAGTCTGTCCGGCATGTGTGCTCCCGGCTGCGTCCATTCATTTTCATTCTCTTTTCTCCCTTCCCCTCTACTGCGCATGCACACTTCCTCCTTCACAGCCTTTCAGGAGCCAGCAGTGCTGCAACAGGTAACTAATTATTAGGCATTTGCCTACTTTTTTTAAATCATGGGGCATATATCTACTGCTTGCTAGAAGTAAATGTATGCCCAAAAAAAGACAGACTTTAATTCTAATTTAAGCCAGAAATGCGTCAGCAGCTGCCTGTGTATTGAAGCACAAAGAATAGAAAGTTTGGATAATCTGTGAGTGCTGTTTACGCGGTTTCTGCCAATATCCGTGCACCAGTTGAGGAAGGCAAAGCATTTAGTAGTGGTGAGCTGTGCCGACTTCTTGGCATTATGTAACTCCTGTGTATGCACACCGGAGTTCAATGATCCCGACACATGTTCAGCTCAGTGTACACACAAATGATTAATGCAACAAGGAAAAGACATAGTGGGCCAGATAAACTATTTGTTGGATGCGCCAAATGGCAGTTGTATTTGAAGGGTTTGAAAAGAAAGATGCGACTAGAGCACCAATAAAAAAAATCCCAAGTGCAGCTCATCTCACAAAAAGGTCTGACAACCCGCACCACAGAAATAATGGTTCAAAAAACAAGTTGGTCAATATTTCACGCTGTAGAAGTGTGCAGCAATACACCAAGAGGATGATGGCACAAGACAGTTACACCTTCTGCTATGCATCTAATAGGCAATATATGCTGCGACCAGTGGTGTCACAAGGGGGGCGCAGCCCGCACACGGGTGACATGAAAATGACCGGCAGTCATTTTCGTGACACCCCCTCTAAAAAGTTGGGCACCTGGTCACGGACCGAGAGTCCGACAGTGTCAGGAGAGAGGAGGTGACCCGGCGGGTGAACGTCCCCTTCTCTCTCTGCCGGCGACCATCACCAGATGGTCGCACATGCGCGATGTCATTGCGCACGCGCGTGGGGACGCCCCTGGTTGCGACATAATAGTTTTTGACGTGTGATTCGCCAAAATTAGATGCCACGTGACAATTCGCATTCCTCAACAACCACTCATTTTATCTGGCCCACTGCATCTCTTCTGCAATAAAAAAGTCTACCTGCTTGCAGCTATAGTTCTTCAGGTTTTATTGCTGTAACCTGGTTTAGGAGATTTCACCTCACACCTGTCCCTTTAAATAGCAGGAACAAGTAATGAGAGGAAGTAGTTGCCACTGGAGCAGAAGCCATAAACTGGGATAACCTGGCAGTGGTTGTAACTTTTCCCTTTGTACTAAAGAAAAGTGTTTTGTTGCAGGCTGGGTCCTCACAAGAGGTGTAAATACAAATCTATGCCACACTTATACTTCTTTAGCCATCACAAATTCAGAATCCCGTCTTACGTACCGTAATGACCATACTGTAGGGAGCACACTGATGGTCCAAAGCAGCAACTCCTTTACCTAAGGATGCATGTTATATATAGAACAGGTAACAGTCAGTGAACCAATCGCACTCCTGACCGCTTATTCCAAATTAATTCAAGTGGGTCCAGCGGTGATCAACGGATGGAAGCCGTTATCATGCACAAAGAAGTATAGACACCGGCACTCCAGTTGCAATATAGATGCGTCTATTTATTGACGAAAATGCAGCATAATCACACTCAGTGCAATGTTTGGGGGTCTTGCAGGATCTCCCCTTCCAACGTTTCGGGACCTCACAGGATCCCCTTCATCACATGTTCTGCCTGAGGAAGGGCATCCTGTGAGACCGTGAAACGTTGCACTGAGTGCGATTATGCTGCATTTTTGTCAATAAATACACACATCTGAATTGCAACTGGAGTGCCGGTGTCCATACTTCTCTTTATATATAGAACAGGGACACATAGGTCATCCCCTTTAATCAAGGTGGCAGACATGGGCGTCTGTCGACTTGTCAAAGAGCACCTATGTATCCCTGGCAGGTTACCTCTGTTCTGAATATGGCATCTTTAAGTAAAGGACTCTCTTGAGAGATTTCCAAATCAGTACCTGTCCTGACTAAAAGGAGAAATGTCCAGACACAGACTTGAATTAAAAAAAATTACATATTGACTTGTCAGTTCATTCTAACCAGCACACAATAAGCCCTGATAAGTGGGGGCCCAAAAGAATACCTGAAATGTGTTCACTTGTCTTTCAGGTTTTATACCCCAACCAGTTGTAGACTTTGGGCATAACATACACACTCTCCCCAAAAAAAAACCCCCAAAACCTCAATCTAAATACTTTTGGTGTGTGGGGTACTTCCTGCACCACCCCTTCTCCAGGGGCTCCCTGGGCACATTTAATGGCAAATCTTGGCCGTCAGCATTATTTCCTTTGTATCAAAGAAGCAGATCTTGCTGCTTCTGTGTAAACTGACACTTGCAGAACTGCAGTGTCAATAAGCGCTACGATATTAGTAATAGTAGTAGTAGGATACTAATAGTGAGGAGGTGTGACAGTAGTAGTAGAAGGATGCTAGTAGTGAGGAGGGGGCGACAGTAGTAGTCATAGCATGATACTAGTAGTGAGGAGGGGTGACAGTAGTAATAGCATGATACTAGTATTGAGGAGGGGTGACAGTAGTAATAGTAGGATACTAGTAGCGAGGAGGGGTGACGGTAGTAATAGTAGGATACTAGCAGTGAGGAGGGGTGACAATAGTAATAGAGGTGACAGTAGTTGTAGAATACTAGTAGTGAGGAGGAGTGACGGTAGGATTAGTGGGATACTAGTAGTGAAAAGGGGTGACAGTAGTATTAGGACACTAATAGTGTGGAGTGGTGGCATTAGTAGTATTACTAGGATACTACCGGTAGTAGTACTAGGATACTAGTAATGAAGAGGGGTGACAGTAGTGTTAGGATACTAGTAGTGTGAAATGGTGACATTAGTAGTATTACTAGGATGCCTGTAGTGAGGAGGGGTGACATTAATAATAGGATACTAAAAGTGAGGGAGGGGCGACAGTAGTAGTAGTAGTAGTAGTAGTAGTATACCATTAGTGAGAAGGGGAGACCGTAGTAGGGTACTGGTAGGGAAGAGGGGTGACAGTAGTAGGATACTACTAGTGAAGAGAGGTGACAGCAGTAGTAGGATACTAGTAGTGGAGAGGTGACAGCAACTAATGACACTGTAGCAAGTAGGTGAGAGGGGGGATGTACAGTATATGGAAGGACAGCGAGGTGCAGCAATGCAGGAAGGAGAAAATTTAGGATGATCCCAGTGGAAGATTATTTCAGATCAGTGCAAAACATTGTCACATTCCCTGAGTAAGCATGCTAGAAATGAATGTGCATCACCTATATTGATTTGTTGCAGGATGTGCCTCATGGGGCTTGTAGTTTTGCAACAGCTGGAGTACTGGGGTTGCCCACCCCTGCAGTATACTTTAAAATTCTTCTTGAAAGTATCTATAAAGACTAAACCTGGTTTTGATTGAATAGGAAATAATTAGAACCCAGCGAGTTTTATTGCTGCCCCTGTTCCTGCTGGGGGAGATTTGCACTCTCTAGTTGACCTGGGGACCATTGTCACTGAAACAGCAAGTGATGGAAAATCCCAAACAATGTTATCTTTCATGTGTAAGGTGTACTCATCTCATCCCGGCCATGTAACCGAGATGAACAATGGAGTCAAAGCCTACAATAAAAACCTGATGGTGTTCTAGTCTTTTCCTACTCTGTACAAAACTAAAAAGGTAGAAACGAAGGCTGCACCGATACCAAGTATTTGGGCGAGTACTTGTACGTGCCCAAATGCTCCCGATGCCTATCCCAATAACGGAACTTCCGGGGGACAGGAAGCCAGGTCCTGAGTCATTACACGCTGCTGGGTTTCTGATTAGCCGGGAAGCCGGCTCCACACTTCCTCATCACCAGGGAACATGGAGCTGAAGCTTCCCTGCCAATCAGGAAGCCAGGCGGCACGTCATTAGCAGTCCCCCAGCTTCCTGACTGGCTCCATGCTTCCTCGTCACCTGGTAAAGAGGGAGCATAGAGATGGCTTCCTGGCTAATCAGGAAGCCGGGTGGCGAGTCATTACACACCGCCAGGCTTCCCAGGAAGTCGGATGTTGAGTCATTAGGTGCCAACCAGCTTCCTTATGGGAACTTCCGGTATCTGTATTCGGTATCGGCGATTACCGAAAATAAAATAATGGTACCCGTACTCGATACCGAAAAACTGGTATAGTTGCATCACTAATAGAAACCAAAGTCTGGAGTCTATATTATATGCAATGCCCCCCCTTCCAAAAAAAAACCAAAACTATATCAACAGTGGGATGGATTAGTAAAGAATCCTTTCCTAAAACAAACATGGAAGCCTCCATTGCTGAGGTATTCTGCAAACACTAGCTGCCTGGTTTTCATGCAGATCCTCTTGCTTCAGTACTTTGCATCACTAACCTAGAACAAGTATACAGAGAAGGATTTGTGAATGAACTTCCCGGTCTGCACAGTTGTTCCAGGTTGGTAAATCAAAGTATAGGAGCCAGAGAGTGAGGGCCAGCATAACAGCCAGGGAAGTATCTTTTTGTTAAGGAAATCAGACACATCAACCTTTATTTCTCTCCAAGTGCAACACTATACTCTTTTTGTCTTTTTTTTGTTTCAGATAGCACGTAGAAGGGTTAGATCAGTGGTTGTCATCTTATGAGATATGGGGGGCTTCAACTGTGGCCCCTAAAGTAAGTAAAAGGGCCACACAATGTTCAATGTATGTATTGCTAGGGAGAGGTGAAAGACTGCTGATATACTACAGCAGATGATGGCCAGAGACTAGAGACACGCTACAGGTTTGAACAAACACTGAAGACAAGTAGTAGAAGACATGGGGCATGGTCAATGAGCAGAGTTCAACGCTATTGCCCTCTTTACAAATCAATGCTTCCACTCCAACTACAGGCAGCTGTGGTCCACGGGCTGTACAATAAGTACCTCTCACATCTGTCCTGCAGACAGGTGGTCACAGTAATACATGAGTGGACAACTCTGGCCCTCCAGCTGTTGTAGATCTACAAGTCCCACGAGGCATTGCAAGACTGACAGCTACAGTCATGACTGCCAGAGACAGAGACATATTGGGATTTGTAGTTAAAGCACAGCTAGAGGGCCGGAGTTGCCCACCCCTGCAGCGATAGGAAGTGAGGGGAAACATCTTCAACATGGAACAATTGTTTTTTTTGAATAAAATAGAAATTAAAGTGAAATATTTGTCTATGCATGTGCCGCTTCTACTCATCAGATGGGTTGCAGGATAAGCCTAACTTCCAGACTTTGTGTAGGAGCAACAACAATCGTGGTCCTTTGTGGCCAGTAGCAGATCACTGCTAATCAGAAATCAATTGGCTCTAGAAGTTTCTGCCAAGTATATTCTAAAGCTGGTAATGCAGGGCATCTTAAAGTGTATCTAAAGTAGGAGTCGACACACTTGGCACTACAGTGTATATACAGTGTATATATAAGCTGGTCATGCAGGGCATCTTAAAGTGTATCTAAAGCAGGAGTAGACACACTTGGCACTACAGTGTATATATAAGCTGGTCATGCAGGGCATCTTAAAGTGTATCTAAAGCAGGAGTAGACACATTTGGCACTACAGCTATAAAAAAAAAACTATACATTCCGTCGTGCCTATGCAAGTCATGCCTGTAAGTCTTGCAATGCCTCATGGGACTTGTAGTAGTAGCTGAAGTACTAATGTTGCCTATCTTGGATAGAGTAGGGAAAGGTTAAAACTTTTTTTTGTGGGTCTCCCTTCACTTCCTGCCCTGTAGATATAAGATAAAATCCCTCCAAAGTGAGGGAAACCCCCTATAAAACAGTTGTCAATGTAACAAATATTCCTATCGATAGATTTCCTTTGTATTCCTGTTAGAAAATGTTGTATTTTCTCTCACATGCAGTCTCATTTAAAAATGGTCACCAGGACAGATAGAGAGGGTGGAACTACCCAGCAGAGGTCACAGACAGTAATAAAAATGTTCATAAATTCATCCTAAAATAATTTAAAAAGTTGTGACTTTAGATACACTGGAATAATTGTGCTAAGGTAAACTTCACACAGCAAATTTTCTTTCATGTATTTGGAACAAAATATTATTTTTACATGTTAAGGCATTTTCTACAATACAGAAATATTGGGAATGTAGATTGCAAACAAAAAAAAAATTCTGTCTTACAGGCTTATTACAACAAAAAAACAGCTTGAAGTCCTACAGTCACACTTGTTAATGTTGCTTCTGCCCTCTTCAGGCACATTAGAGAACTGCAGCCATCAATCTGGACTTCACTGCAGAACATTTAGGAGAAGAAAATATGAAACGATTACTCGCCTCATATCATCAAGCACTGAAAGTTACTTCTAATGATTGAAAACATAAAGTGTGTTATTTTTCTATTTATAACAGGTAAGAAAATACGTTTCTTTTTTAAGGGTTCACTGCAGTAACCTTACATGAATGATTAAGCCAGAATGCAGCATGCGGCAACACTTGCATATCAATTTTAAATCTGTTTTCATAGCTACTTTATCTATTTAATGGAATTAGTGGGTTATGTTCCCATTATGGAGGCAAAGGAGCCTCCAATGTTGTGTGTTATTGGGTAGAGTTCCACCAGCAGCAGCTAAATTATTCTAGCAATAAAAAAAAAAAATATAGGCAACAGTGTTCCAAATTCGGCATGTATCATTTGGGCAGCTGTGCAGCAACACTCAAATACCATATTAAGGCCTCATTCACACGGGGCTAACTTGGGACGTACACGTCCATGCACGCACGTATTGGGCCGTTCCCGGGAAGGACAGGTTGTGCGTGTGATTGCGCGCAGCATCCTGTCCTTCCCTACGAGAGGGCGCGTCCATACGCTGTCATACGCACATCCAAACTGCACATCCATGTGGGACTGGGTGTCCATGCTCGGACGCAGCCAGGATCCATCCTGTCTGCATCGAAGTACGGACACCCAGACCTGCACGAATGTTCAGTTTAGTGGTGCGTATGACAGCGTACGGCCGTGTCCTCCTATAAGGAAAACCAGGCTACTACATGCAACACCTGTCCCTCCCGGGAACGGCCCTATTCGGGCATGCATGCAGCATGGATGTGTACGCCCCAAGTTAGCCCTGTCTAATCGAGGCCTAAGACTCAGCCAGGGAGAAAGAAGTGGCCCCTTTTTTATGCAGTGTGAACAAGCCCTCAACAATGTAAACCAGCACTTACAACAAAAGGCAGGCATCGATAGGTGCCTGCACACCAGTTTTGTTGACCTGTAGAGCACCCAGGGATCCCATAAACCTGAATTGCACTGTTACAGAAACACTGACCAGCTTCTGTGCCTGCTGGTTTAGCCCCAGCCTCTTCTATCCGTTCAGCATTACTCAGGGGTGTAACTACAGATCACAGGGGCCCCATAGCTAAAATGCAATGGGGGCCCCCCCCTCCAACGACCTCTTTCTGTGCTGTGACTAATGACACCAAGATCCCAAAGACTCCTCTTGTGCATTAACAGACTTTACAGAAGTTGTCAACAACTGCAACCACTCCAACCCTTAATGATACGGTGCTATCTTCACATGTTATATGTTTTATTTGCCTTGACAACCTAATGGGAGGGCCCCCCTTCCACCCTCAGGCCCCATAGCAGCCACCTGGGCTGATATGGCTATAGTTCTACCACTGGCATTACTTCTGGTTAAAGAAGCCACCCATTCCAATGGTGGAACAGTAGCAGTAGCAGGAGAGGCGTCAAGGCTTATAAATTAAACTGGTCACTGTATCCATAACAAAGCATCCCAGGTTTCTGATGTCGGCAAGCACTCTAAAAGGTGCCTGCTCTTTGGTGTTAGCACCACTTTTGTTTTTGTTGGTGGCCATTGCCTCTTTTTTTAAACTGGAACACCAGTCAAAACGTTTTTCTTTGCTTTGGCTCGAAGGGCATGTGTCTTGGCATAAAAAGGGAATATTTACAGTTTTATTACGAAAGCTATATCTGGAACTGTCAAACAGGGCTGGAAAAAAAAATGGAAAATGGACTAAGATCAGATTTCACCCACCAGAAACTTCTCCCTGTACCA
Organism: Nanorana parkeri; assembly: GCF_000935625.1. Classification (NCBI taxonomy): domain Eukaryota; kingdom Metazoa; phylum Chordata; class Amphibia; order Anura; family Dicroglossidae; genus Nanorana; species Nanorana parkeri. The sequence continues at coordinate 285,327 of NW_017306913.1, forward strand.
ATTCTCCTTGTCTGCTTGGGTCTCTGGTGTGGATCCCTTTCTTTGCAATTTTCACCACCCTCCAAGAAAAATAAAAACTATCACAATGCTCCCTCCAAATTCCCAATGCGCCCCACAGCAGGACACTTCCAGTGCACGGTTTAGATCAAAATGCTTTGCGAGTGTTTACTAGTCATATATATCACCGAAAATATTCAGACTCGTGACAGTTACTGGGCAGTAAAGGGAGTATGGGGATTTAATCTGTGGACCAGTGTACTCCAATATGGGTCTCATTCTTCATTCAAATGCCGAGCCCAACAATGAGCCACCAGAGCACGTATTTTTACCACTAGGATGAAAACACTACATCTCATACTTAAAAGCGATTTCAGCATTCAGAAAATATATAGAGTTTTCTAGATTTCTTCATATCCCTTGGATAGTGTCATGAATATTCAATAAGCACAACATGAGTTTTCTATTGCTGGGTAATGAAGGGGACATCTTCCTTCCCGAGTAGCTTGTCCTAGGATGCTGTGTCTAGGAGTCAAGACTATCCTTGGTGGCCCCAGGAAGCTCCAATTGAAGCTGTTCCTGGCACACTGAAATAGAACATTAACCCCTAGAAGACATTAAACACAGTTGAGTGAAGGCATTTCCCAGTTGGCTTAGAAATACCTTTGAATATCAATGTTGGCCTTCCCAGCCTGTTGCCTCTGCAAACGCACTACAATCTAGAGATTGATAATGGGACTCGTGCTGTTCAAACTGATGTTGGTGAATCATTACTCTTTTTCCACAAAAGAGAGCTACAGCACTTTATAGATTCCTCTAAACTTTTACTTGCATTTCTTGTTTTCTGTTTTAGACCTTTCCTTCTGTGCGAGTCAGTTCCTTCACACGGAAAGGCTTCAAACCCTCCACCCTACCTCTTCTCTGACTTGCTTGTGCGGGCAAATTTGAGTACACTTTAGAGGTGCCCATACACCTTGCGATTATCTTTCCATTTCCGAAGGAAATGGGGTTTCCGTATGATAATTGGCCAGATGATGGGAAGTAAACGATCATAACTACTGTACAACTGGACGAATTTCATCTATCAGGCAGGCTAGAAGAAAAACTTTTTTTGAATCTTACGAAAAATAAATAGATGGATTATTGGCATTTTCATATGAAAGAAAAAAAATTGCGACATGAACAAAAAAATCAGTTTTGTTGATCGACGAAATTCGGTCAGTTAGCATTGCTAACATACCATAATTGAAATCCACATTGGTCTGTGCAGAAAGCGAACAACGGTTTGGGGACATGATGGAATAAAAAAATTGTACGATAATTTGGTGTATGCGCACCTTTACTCTTGATCTGCAATCTAGTCAATAATCACTTCTTCTGCCATTGTTGTATGTATCCCTGGGGTACCAGGGCTGTCCCTAAGGTTTTCGCTAGGGATGCACTGATACCGTTTTTTTCGGTATCGAGTACCGATACTTATATTTCAGTACTCGTCGATACAGAGTACCGATACCGGTACTTTCGGTAGCATAGAGCCGTCTTCCCGGGCAATCAGTAAGGCTTCTTTATTGCCCGGAAGCCAACTCCATTCTGTTTGGCCGGCTGGATGCCGATTGGCCGGAAAGCTGGCTTCCCAGCCAATCGGCATTAAGGCCAAACAGATCTAACAATATGGCGACATGACCCGGCACCCAATTCCCTTCACATAGATAGTCTATAGGTCCCTCAGCCAGCGCTCTCCAAGTGGGCAGACACCACTCTCCAAGATCTCCCCACATCTCCTGTGTACAGCGCCCACGTGATCGGCTCTCAGCCTGCTACTGCGCATGCGTAGACTGCCCAGCGCTCTCGATCAGAAATCATGTGCATGCGCAGTAGCAGGCTGAGCGCTGATCATGTGAGCACAGTGTGCACACAGGAGACGGAAGATCTGGCCGAGGGACTGGTACGTTAAAGAATGCTTAGGACAGTGGTGGCGAACCTTGGCACTCCAGCTGTGCCAAAACTACAAATCCCAACATGCATCTGCCTCTGGGAGTTATGTCTGTGGCTGTCAGAGCCTTGCAATGCCTCATGGGAGTTGTAGTTCCAAAAAAGCTAGGGTGCCAAGGGTCGCCACCACTGGCTTAGGATCTATGCGAGGGTAATTAGGTGCCTGCAGGGTGGGTGTCGTATCACTATATTATCAGATTTGTTTGGCCGGCTCGACACTGATTGGCTGGGAAGCCTCCTTCCCGGCCCATCGGCATCTAGCCGGCCAAACAGCATGGAGCCAGCTTCCCGGCTCCATCTTTCTTTGCGGCACTGCCGGACAGAGGAAATCTCCCTCTGACCGGAAGTTCTAGTATCGGGAAAGGTATCAGAGCATTTGGACGAGTACTCGCCCAAATACTCGGTATCGGCACCAATACTAGTATCGGTATATCCCTAGTTTTCGCCGCCTAAGGTGATGTTGCCAGGGGAGGGGCTTGCTGGCAGGGAATGTTCTCCAGGAGTGAGGCGGACCTTGCGGTTGTTGTGCCAATTTGTGTTGAGGGGGGGCGCAAGCACCAGACGCTGTCAGTGGCTCTGTCTGGCGTCCTGCCCAGCTCACTGATGTCACTGGTTGCTAGGAATGCCAGCCAGATGGTCCCGCTCAGCTCCTGGCAACCGGTGATATCAGTAAGCTGGGCTGGAAGCTGCACAGAGCGTCGCAGGTTTGCAAATAGCTCTTAGCAACCTGGGACACTGTGCCTGCCCCTCTGTTGCCCCCCACTACCACCCAGCTGCCCCCCAGTGAGATGTCGTCTAATTAGGCTTCCTCATTAGGGGGACGGCTCTGTTCTTGACAGTACTGTAAATGACACCATAGGAAAATACATCTCTGCCACTGCTGACCCACTCCTTTGGAAAATTACTGTTGCTTGGATCTACTAGATTCAGTACTGTCCAAGTTACTAATCCGAAGCAAGCATACAAACCAGGCGTGCTGACTTGCATGATTATAGGCCGGTGACTAGCATTTTTACAACAATGGAAGCTTCCAATTTCTCTCAGCACAAGTTTATGTTAAGTTTATTTTATATTATGCACAATATCTATGACTGGGTCTTGCAAAGTCATCCTATTTTTTTAGGCCCACTTTACACTTTTTTATGGTCTGAATGTATTAATAAAAACTCGTAAAGCTTTTAACAGAGTCATAGGATTCCTAAAGTTCTGGAGAAAATTGATTAGTCCTTTTACTTCAGGAGTAAAGGTGGACATACACCTAAGAATTTTCTCGTTCAGGCTCAACAAGAAAAAAAACATCCGATTCCTTCCCATCCATGCTAAAGAGCATATTAATGTATTGCTGGGATAGTGGGATTTGTATTCCTCTATAGCTGATGGTACATTGCGCTGTACATCACACAGCGCAATGTACCATCAGCTATAGAGGAATACAAATCCCAGCAATACATTATGCACTGTATGTATTTTTTTTTATTACAGGTATTTATATAGCGCCAACAATTTACGCAGCACTTTACATAGTTGCACATTCACATCATGTATAATGAATTGCTGGGATTTGTAGTATTCCTCTATAGCTGGTGGTATTCTGCTTTGCGCCGCTGTATAATGTATTATTGCTGGGATTTTGCATTGATTGCTGTATAAATTTTACACTTTCCATTTCACTATAATGCACACCACACTTTATTTTATTTTTTAGTTCCACCACTTCAAGCTTGCTCCTGTGATGGACTACAATCTCAATACAAACTAGTAGTCCATCACTGGAGCCATTTCTTTTTCCGATCAAACATAATAAACGGCTAACTAATCGATTTTGAAAATAATCATTAGCTGCAGCCCTAATTGGGAGAATGAAGTGAACAGAATCTGCCTACTTAGTAATTCAACCCCACTATATGAGCACTATAAACTCCCTCCCAGCACTCCTAGTCCAACCAATCTCGGGTGAAGATGGCCCAGTTTGGTTGGATTTTCCTGGAAGAACAACCAAATATTAGCAGAGCTGTGGGTATTTGAACAGGATTTAAACTAGGATGCTCAGCTCATACAAGGGAGCACAAGTGTTCACTCCCTGATTTTGTGTTTATGAACACCTTCAGAATCCCCTGCCAAACATTACAGTCCCATGACATGCAAGTATACCGCAACCTTACCAATCCCTAAAAAGGCACTATGTCAAGATTAGCTACTCACCAAAAATAACCAGCATCTCAACCCAGTGGTGCAATAACAGAGAGATGGGACATGCAGATATTAAAATGAAGCCAGGAGAGGCTTGTGCCAGTTAATATTGCACTTATATTGGTGGATAGTATGGTTTTCTCGAAGAAACTTTAGAACAGGAAAAACATGTGTTCCTCTTTTTCAGAGGAGCAGAACTATGCAGAAAACATTGAATCTAAAGTCAGCCCCAGAAGCCACAACAACCTATTTGTTGTCATAGTAGAGATTTTTTTCTACCTATTGTTATTCATTTGGATAACAGGGGCAAGGTGGCATGTTGAGAAGAAATGGTGCTTACCTTCTCAGCTTTGCCATTTTAATCAGGAAATATAAAAATAAAGATAAAACGTTTAAATCAATAGCAAAAAGTATAGCATTAAACCAGTATAGTGTTAATGGGCATAAATAGCTCCTGGCGAGAATGGCCTGAATTCATTCTGGATCTTACCAAGGAGGGCCTGGCAGAGATAACAGATATTTGTCTTGCTGATGGACAGCTGACAAAATTACACAATTCAAGTTTATTCAACTACAATGTACTCCAGACAAGTTACAATGTATGGGTTTAGTGTCTTATGCATGATGGCCCAGATGTGACGACTTACCAGCTACAAAATTTTATATATTTTGGACTTGCTCTTGTATTGGCAAGCTGTGGAAAGACTTACACCATATCCCAGACACTCAGTTGGGCTTTACTGGCCCTGCAACTCCTGAGGTTTGCTGTCTAGGTGCTCTTGATGATTTTGTACCACTTTTGCTTATTCTGTTCAGATTGATCTTTTTCCAGGCTAGGTTGTTCCACCATATCCATTCAGAGCTTCCCCAGCTCGGAACTTTACCAGGTATGGCATATGCATGCTTACAGTGGGCCAAGCTGGACCAATGCAAGTATGCACAATAATTTATACCTCACCAGGTGAGCACTCACTTGATGTCATCACTCACTTGGTGGAGGTGAAGGTCTGCCTGCATTGTGTGAGTATCCTTACCTGAGCGTTATATGCAGATTGGCTGCAAATCATCTGAGGAATTTTTTGCACAATCACCATTGTTTGCTTTTGTTTTTTCCTTGGGACTTTTTTTGTCTATATTGCTTTTTTGTCTTTGTGTAGATATTTTCTATGCCTCATTTGTTTGAAGGCTCATATATGTGACTCATTTATATATGTTTCAATTTATTAGATATGTATGATTATTAGCTCGGCACAATATTGTTTTTCACATTGTCCAGATATTTAGTTATATCCTTAGTGCTTGGTAGCTCTTATTTCCACATTACACTTACTGGCGCTGATCACCTTTATTGTTTATCTGGAGTTCATCTTTGACCCCCAAAAATTTACAAAATATGGCATCTGTGGTTGGATTCTCTGGCAGCACATGTGTCGTATACACTACCCCTACTTACATCCCCATAAGTTTAGACAAGCTTGACATGTTCTTGTCTTATTACCACTTTTGCATTTTCATGGAAGAAGGGTAGAGACCTAGTAGGTGTGAATGTGTGTTATTGGTCGTATGTGTGTTGATGCTTGTTCTTAGGACAATGCATGATCCTAATTGTTCTGGGCACACGGCTCTGTGTCCCCGTTGTTTAATGTGCATTACCTATACCAAAAAAAAAATACCCTTCTATAAAAAAAAAAAAAAAATCTAA
>NW_017306913.1:291814-295460 GCF_000935625.1 Nanorana parkeri
GGGGGGGGGGGGGAGGAGGAGGATTTATCAAAACTGGAGCAGACAAAATCTGGAGCAGTTGCCTCTTTTCAGTCTGTTCAGTAAAGCTTTGAAAATTAAAAAGGTGGATGCTGATAGGTTGGCATGTACAGCTGCTCCAGTTTTGATAAATTCCCCTCAATAGGTCCTCAGTTTAGGGTGATGACTCTTCAGCCAATCATCTGCAGAGTGTAGTTTGAATCCAATATTGTTTCGTCCCATAGCTTATGGGGGGAAGCTAGCTGCAAACTTTAGCCTAAGAACTGGAACAGTGTTTAATGATCGGGCAACAGCGGCCACACCTGAAAACACGCTGGCACACCACATCTAATCATATGTGATACGATTATATGCGGTTATGAATCAATCACTATTCCTGGACGCATGCTGGATGATAGGGATGAGTGTACTTTATGAACATCATATTTTTGTTAACTGTTTATATTTGCAATTAATGCCTCGGGATATATGCTGAAAATTTCAATTTTTTGCCTCATGTGTCATTACAGTGAATGTAAACCCAGAAGATAAAATATATAGCTGGTCTTGTACCTTTAAAAGGAGAACTATGAGGTGAGTGCTTTTCACTCACCTCATAGTTCTAGCCGACCTGCGACAATGAGACTGTCACAGATCGGCTCAGTAGATCGGGAGGTGAGCGAACACATACCGGCATTCGCTCACCTCTCGATCCTGTCACAGCTCTCTGCCGTGACAGGGGAGGGGCTGGATTCCCCCCTCCCCGCTCCGATACGCCAGCGCTGACTGGCGGAACGGACGGGGGAGGGTACAGCTGGCTCTAGATAGGCAGAGCCAGTTTCCAGTCACGCAGCTGGGCTGATCCCGGCATAATTGTCAGGATCCGCTTCAGCTGCGGCGTCTCAGTATACCGCGAGCAGCAGCTTGCGGCATACTGCGTCGTCTCAGTATACCGCGAGCTTCAGCTCGCAGTATACTGAGCCTAGGGTGACGGGAGGACGCTAGTTTGTGTCCTCCCGTTACCCTAAGGACAACTATGGGGAAAAGCCTTAACCCCATAGTTCTCCTTTAAACCTCATAGATTATCCTCACTGCATTTTTTACAGCTAAGTCTGGGGTGAATAATGTATCCGGCCAGTTTGTATACATTCAAAAGCACTTTTTTTTTTTTTTTTTTTTTTTTTTTAGTAAGGTGGGAAAAGTAGTTGCAGTAGTAGCATAGTCACCTTTGTGTGAGCATTCCTGCATCAGGACTGACATGGTAACGCACAACACTGGTATGGCCTGTAATCCTACCCTTCCTAGGTCCATCCTCTCTGCCCGATTGCCAGTGGCCATCAACCTGCATTATCACAGCTGTGGAAAGGACAGACCATTGCAAGACAGGTAGAACACGTCCTGACAGGGACACCCACTGTGTGACTTTAGGCCAGTTCATCAAGAAGTGGCTCAAATTCGCACTGTGTATAGCTTACTTTACATATGCCCCTAAGGAGAAATTCTACAGAGTTTGACCTGCTGCTGTCTTGCTGCTACTTCCACTGATTGGCCTAGGTAAGAATTGGGGAGGTCTAGGTGCTCATTTTATATTTAAATTTTAAGTTCACTTTATTGACGGACTACCTTTTTAAAATTCGAGGAAGTGTAAACTAGGGATGCATCAATATTGGTTTTTCGGTATTGAGTACCGATATTTTTTTTTGGTACTCACCGATACTGGAAGTCCCATTAAGGAAGTGTGTAAAGACTCACCACCCGGCTTCCCGATTAGCAGAGAAGCTGTCTCCATGCTCCCTCATCACCTGGTGAGGAGGAAGCATGGAGCTGGCTTTCTGGTCAATCAGGAAGCCAGGCAGCGAGTCTTTATATGGTGCCCGGCTCCATGCTTCCTCGTCACCAAGTGGTGAGGGAGCATGGAGATGGCTTCACGGCCAATCAGGAAGCCGGACAGCGTGTAATGACTCGCTGCTCGGCTTCCTGATAACGGAAGCTCGGGTATCGGGCTAGACATCGGAGCATTTGGTAGAGTAGGAGTACTTGCCCAAATACTCAGTACTGGCACTGATACTTGTATCGGTATTGGTGCATCCCTAGTGGAAACGGAAAAACTGATAATTGAGTGATTTTTACTTTACTAAGCACTGAGTATTCTTGATGGTAACAGCTGCTGCATTAGTCTTGCGACAGGTTCACTTTACATGAAAGACTACATGTCCGATTTTAAAGCACACATTACATTGTGAGCCCATTCACACTTGTGCATTGCATGCTAAATTGCACAAGTTCAAGTGACTCTGAACTCAGGAGTTAAATGTTCAGACTGTATCCAAGTAGCCTAATTATTAACAAAAATGTATCTTATTTGTGTATCACTCGGCTGTAGGTCCTCAAATAATCTCTGAATGGGTGCAGACACTGTCCTTCCTTCTGGAGGGTGGCTACTTTTGTCCCCCATGGTCCCTGTGCCTGTTGTAAAGTAGCCACCGCTCCAAGCTCAGTCCTGTGATGGACTACAATCTCATGTATAGTTTACTAATCTTTAGCGAGATTGTAGTCCATCACGGGAGTGAGCTTGGAGCGGTGGTCACTTTACAACACACACAGTGACCATGGGGAACAAAAGTAGCCCCCCTCCAGAAGGAAGGACGGTGTCAGCACCAATTCAGAGATGATTTGAGGATCTACAGCCGAGTGATACACAAATAAGATCAATTTTTGCTTATAGTGAAGGTACTTGAATGCATTTTTAAGATTTAAATCCTGAGTGTCACTATAACTCACGTCACAACACATACTAACGTACCTACTCTAGGTGCGGAGCAATTCATTGTAAATGGCATCCCAATAGACTGAATAGTATAATAAAATGCACAATGCACATACCATGCATTGTGCTGCACTGTATTTTGGGGAAAGATTTTTAAAAAGCGCCTTTCCCTCTTTTTTTCCCCCATCTGCTGCGAATGCCATATTGCGCATTAACGCAACGCAGCAGATTACTTTACTGTGAATGGGCCCACAATTCATGAAAAGCAATGCTAAACGGGACACTCTGGGGCATGTTTATAAAGCAGTATATTTTACTTTTATCAAAACATTCAGTGGTGGTGAGTCATTCATTTAAAGCACATGCATCTAGACGTTTCACCTGCAGCAAATATTTGGTGAATGTAAGATTTACTGCTTTATAAACATGGCCCTATAGCATGTAATTCCTGAATTTACAAACATCTGAACCTTGTGAGACAGTAATTGCGGTTTTATCAAGTAACAAAGTTGAAGCAATTATACCATTTTAAATAAAATCCCCCATGTTTCCGATTAATTTCACGTGCTGTGCTCTGATCCCAGGATCACACAGGAATGCTCTGACAGAACAGCCATTTTGTCTGTAGCCGAACACACGCCCTCAAAATGGACTAAAGTGCAACTTTTCAAAAACTCTCTCTCTGCTTTCCTACTTTTTTTTTTTTTTAATGCTGTATAACTCGGGGGCTTCCACTTCCGAATCCTGCATTTTACCCCTAATTTTTAGGATTCCTTTGGATGATTATAAAAAAATAGAATGTAGCAAACTGTAACAGTGATAATGTAGTAAGCTGTTATAAAGTATCTTGCGGCTGGAATAATACAAAAAACATTATATAGA
>NW_017306913.1:295862-301134 GCF_000935625.1 Nanorana parkeri
CAGATAAAATCAAACCTTGCCCCACCTCTCTCCCCTTTCTCTTAGTGTAACTGACATATAAAATTGGTTAAGAGCACCACAGCGCCACCAACACAGATCAATGTATTAAAAGACAAACTCCCACCGTGTGCAAAAAAAATAATACACTCACATACACACATGCATAAAAAGAAGCATCAAAATACAAAAATGCCTCCACAATTGTTTTCTGCTAAAACCCAATTCATCAGGGAGCCCGTGTAGGGCCAATAGATCATCCCAAAAAAAAGCTTAAAAGATATAAAATGTTTAGAATCCATTTGCACAATGTTTAGTAAATAAATAAAACACATGGACGTTGTATATAACGCACTGCAGCTACATACAGAGCTGGCAGGCAAAACTACAATAATAAATAATAAAAAAGACACAATGTATCAACACAAAACACTGAAAAGAAATGAAAAGGAAACAAAGTATCCAGGAGGGGAAGCTATAGAGGATTCCATAAAGGAGAGTCAGCCAAGACTTGAAAATTGTAGGTCGATGTTGAACTTACCTCTCGGGCATCGAGGTGAGGGGGGTGTCAAGCCACAGGGAGGAATTCTTAAAACAATATAAGCTGAAGAGCTGCGGGCTTCTATCAAACAATATCCGAGCCGCAGATGGCTTTGCAAACATCTTGAGATGGCAAGGCAGATCGGGAGTCCTACTTAGTTCCATGGTTGTCTTGATGAGAGCACAAGCTTTTCTTCACCCAATCTTTTGTAGAAAAAAAGAAGAGAAGAGAGGAGAAAAAAAAAAAGCCCAAAGAAGATTAGAAGCGGAGGCAGCCACAAGACTCTGGGGTTAACAACTTTGCAATGGCAAATAGGCGGATTGTGATTGGATGGGAGGGCAGTGTCCCTCAGACTGCACTATCCCCCAGCTCCCCCCTTCTGCAGCCTGGAAAAAAAAAAAGAAAAGGCTGTGTGCCATTTTAAACTCCTATCATACAAACACTAACCTGATTTTTATTTCTTTTCTTTTTTTCTTTTTATCTGCAAGAGTGAGCTGGCAGGTTTGATCTGATGACATGCAAAGCTCCTTTCCAGCACACCTCCACAATGCAATTAAGGCTGGAATGATGTCATGATGGGGGGGATGTAAGTTATTACAATGCAATATTAGCTGATGAATTGGCCGGGAGATTCAAGGTGTCACTGGCTGCTGGAAGAAGCAGGGTGGTGGGGGATCTGATTTAATTTGATCACCTTTGTTGCACACGACTGAGCCAGCAGTTGTGCTGAATCCAGGGTGCGGGGATTTAAAATAAAGCTATTGTTGGAGGAAACGAAAAAAAAAATAAAACATCAGTTTTCACTTACTGGCAAGATTCTAGCATGCTGCCCACAGTTAAAATGGCCGCGGCTAGGAGTTGGAAGGGACCGCCCACTGGCCCCGCCCTTCTCTGTCTGGGTAAGGGGTGAAGACTGACAATGTGATCAGCCTCCCCACGCGAAAAAGTGAAATAAAAGAAAATCTTGCTAAAAAGTTCTGCAGCCCTGATTGGTGCGCCCGGTGATGGCAGCGCTTTGTCAGCCCCCCCCCAACTTGGCATTGTGGGCTCCGATCAGCTGCCAATCATGGAGGATTTACATGAAGCTGCTGTCTGAAAACTTCCTGCTTTGCATATGTATGAGGTCTTTCACCTACCTTGGCAGCGTTTCAAATCAAGAGGGCTGGTGAAATGTGATGCCTGTGTGTCTTTTCATTGCAGAGCTGACTCAGACACTCTGTGCTGCTGCTGCTGCTGGGAGTGTGACTTGCTGTGCATGGGCTGATGCTTCACCTCTGGGCCCCCTCACTGCTTTGCGTTTGTATTTTTGCACTGTCTTGTTACTTTGTAAATGTATATGATGATATTTATTTATGATATGTATATAGGATGATATTTTTATGTGTTTTTTTTTTTTGCATTCATTTGCATGTTTTTAACATGTATCAGCAGCAACAATTTAATATATAGCAGCTTCCTAATTCTTAGATGTGATGGCTGCATTATTTTATTTTTTTTTAAAAGCAGAATTCTGGGCAGACATATTATTAACTATTACAACACTTTAAAGTAGTATTAAACTCTCATATTGTTTTCAATAATGCATCCAGATCAAACGAATATACATTTCCCAGCAAAGCATTGCTCTACATTTTTGCCCGAATACTTACAATCGTCATGTTTCTAAACAGCTGCTTCCAAGTCTCTCAGGTCGCCTTCCCTGAATTTCCTGTCCTGTACAAGATCACAAAGGACAATGCAGACTCCAGCAACTGTTCAATTGCTAGTTTAGAAGGGGGACGAGAGGACGGGGAATCTTGATTTGCTGTGTTTGTGGAGACACACACAAGAGTGACTGCATAGCACTCTGCTTGAGAAAGGAGTCACTCTAAACAGGAAGTCAGGACCAGTGCTCAGGGGAGCAGCTGATTCTGCAGGAAACTAAAACTTTCAAGCATCAAGGAGCAGAGTCCATTGTAAGTGATTGCATCAGCATTTGAAATAGCTTAAGATCCTTTTGACTTTAATATCACTTTAACCCTTTCTGTGCAGGAGGAGCTCCACTGCAAGGATTCATATTTTTGCCCAGAGTATTACTTTGAAGGGTAAGTTTACTTTTCTGACCATGTTCACATTACACCCATATACAGGATGTCACAATATTCATGGTCAGATTGTAAACCCTCACACTCCACTTGCCTAAATTGCAAGCTTCTCCTCCCTACAGGCTGGTGTGGATTTTTTAATTCTGCGGAGCTACAAGACCCATCGGCCACTGTGGCAGAGGGACTTGTAGCTCTTAATGGAATACACGTATGGTGACAAAGGTACGTACATGGACTGGAGGAAGAGTCTGCAGGAGCCAGAGTATTGCACCTGTGAGCCACTAATCAACGGTTGCAATGTTTTACTGGCTCCGTTGCTCCTCCATAGAGTGGAGCCACTCTGAGGCAGGAAGTGTGTTACTGGCCGGATCAAAAAAAGGGGGGAAAAAGCAATAAAGAAAACGAATGCAGCCGCCACATCTAAGGATTGGTAAGCTGAAATATATAACATTTTGGGTTTAGATCCGCTTTAATAATAAATAGCAGTTTCAGTTTGTAGGTTTGGGTGCAGACTGGAACCATGTTATTGATGACCCTAAATATGGGTGTAACATGAAACGTGTGTCCCTGTGCCTTTTAAGGAGATCGGGCTACCCCCTGGCAAACCTGCACCCAATTCATCCTTTGCCATGAATATACTCCAAGATCTCTCATAGATTAGAGTTAGGACCGCACTATACAGAGGAGTCTTGACGAGGCAGTGCGGCTTCCACATGTTTTGCAACTAAAACCTCTGTTTTAAAACCCTAATCGTTGGACAGTGTATGGTTTTTTTTTGCAGGCCGGCTTGTGAGTGTGCTGGGAATGTTTATTTTTGTGACATGAAACATGGTCACAAAGGTGAAGTTTGCTTTTAAAGAAAATTATAAAGGACTTGCTGCTTACCTTTTAACTTGCTCAGCCTACGTAGCTTAGCTTTCCCCTTCTACGTAATCCTAAAGCGGTAGTAAAGTGACTTTAAAAAAAATGTACTGTGTTAGTATGCACAGTATATTAGAGCATTATGGTAGACGTACCTACCAAACCAATCCCCTCCATCGCTGCACTTCTCCTTCGCAGGCACTGCCATCTTCCTCCTGGTCTTTTTCCAGGTTTTGGAGAAGCAAAACTTTGTCTAAGGCCTCATGCAAATGGTGAATGAAGCGGCAGATTCTTGCTGCAGGAATCCCAGGTGTGTCCATCCCAGATGCGGCCACTTTGCCTATTCCCGGATGCGTCCACTGTGCCTATTCCCAGATGCGGCCACTGTGCCTATTCAAGTTGATTGGCTGGCAGCAGCCGCATCTGTCTGCATGTAATCATACAAAGATATTGCATATAGGGGCAAGCATCTTTCCTGATCTGCAGGTACCTGTTACATGTACGCTTACATGTGGTCAGCCACTGAGAGACGCTGCCATTTGTCAGGCTGTTTTTAACTTGATTGCGCACAGCAACTGCATCTAGGATTCCTACCACAAGAATCCGAAGGTTCTTGCCACAAAAATCCCCAACTGCAGCTTCAATCACCATGTGCATGAGACATAAAAACAATTTAGAAAGGGTAGGTTTTGTTTTAATGGTGGAAGGGATATACTATATCTCTTTTGCAATAAAAGCTTCTTACCTGCCTGTTCCAAGTTTCTTTAGAATGTACAGTGAGAGGAAAATTTGCAGTTCAGTGCACAGTCTTGGCATGCTGTGTTGCTGGGATCAGTAAAGTGACATTAAACTCGGGAGTTAAAACCTAAAAACGCATTCAAGTACCTGAACTATTAACAATACTGGGTGGAATTTATGAAAACTGGAGCAGACAAAATCTCAGCAGTTGTGCATGGTAACCCATCAGCTTCTCTCTTTCATTTTCAAATCTTAACAGAAAAAACTGAAGAGAGAAGCTGATTGGTTGCAAAGCACAGCTGCTCCAGATTTTGTCTGCTCCAGTATTGATAATTCTTATTTGTGTATCACTCGGCTGTAGATCCTCAAATCTTCTTTGAATTGGTACTCACCGTCCTTCCTTCTGGAGAGTGGATACTTGTGTTTCCCATGGTCCCTCTGTGTGTTGTAAAGTAGCCAACACTCCAAACTCGCTCCCGTGATGGACTACAATCTCAAAATAAATTAGTAAACTGAATGCGAGATTGTAGTCCATCACAGGGGCGAGCTTGGAGCAATGGCTACTTTACAACACACACAGGGACCATGAGGAACAAAAGTAGCCACCCTCCAGAAGGAAGGACAGTGTCAGCACCAATTCAGAGATGATTTGAGGATCTACAGCCGAGTGATACACAAATAAGATTCATTTTTCCCCGTCATCTTCCAGGACAGCCAATGAGAGAAGGCTCCGCCTGCCTGCAACAGGAAACACATCAACCACATTAAATAAAAAGCACTTCCTTCCACCCCCAATTAAATTTTTTTGTGTTTCCTCCGGCTACACAGGGACATCGTAATGTTTTATTTTTTGGGCTCAATTTTATATTGCCTTAGGGCAGAGCCTAACCCTGAATGCGTTGGGACCACCTCCAGGCATAGCCTGCTGCAGCGCATACAGGGCTTTTCCTATCTGACCCCCCATCCGAGTTGGCCAAGGTTCCCCTCTGTCGTTCAGGGAGGGAAACTATCCTCCTGATGTGAGTGGCTCCAGACGGGGAACCCCCCCCCC
>NW_017306913.1:301841-305844 GCF_000935625.1 Nanorana parkeri
CGGAACCCCCCCCCCCCCCCGGTGTGCAGTGTGGCAGGATCCTGAGTGGCGGCGGAGTACCCCCTTTTTGTTTAGGGAACCGCAGTGGCAAGTGTGGCGTGGCTGGTCACTTACCTGAAAGAGGGAGGTATCAGGCACAAGAACCGGCACACTGCTGTTACCCTAGCCGCAGCACCGCGTGGTAGCGTTGCTAGCTCACCTGTGGAGGTTGCGGACGTGCGAGCGGCATCACAGTGAGGGCAGAAGTGCATCGCTGAGGTCAGTGACGCACTTCCTGTGCGTTATTTCCAGCCGGACCTCCAGGCGCGCCACTTTTCGACGCATGAAGGGCGCTGGCGGACATGAGCAGAGCCCCTGGGGGTGAGGCGCAAAGATGCACACGGATGCCGGACCGGGTGCTGTCTCTCCAGATCTGGGAGAGCATGGTGCTGGCGCTAAGGTAGGCAAGTTTATTTTGATAATTCTCCTCTACCTCTACCCTGCTTGTATTGGGGGCTTGTGTTACAGGACAAGCAGGGTAAGTCTATGGAAAACATTGTTTGCATAGTGGGAAGAGCACTGGCTGATGGCGTCCTTCTTGTCTTACACAGGTCAAAGCCACGGAGGATAAGCCCCTTGCTGAAGCTGGCTGCTCTCGCCCAAAGGGTAGTAAGTGTGCTTCTTGCAATGTCAAGATGTCATCTTCATGGTCCAAACCCTTATGCAAAGTATGTTTAGAGAAAGCTGTTGCAAAAGAATCAGCCGGGATGTTCAAGGGTCTGATGGATTCAATGAGAGAAGAAATGGTTGCTACATTTCATTCTTTCCAGTCCCTGACCCAGAGCCCAGTGGGAACTTTAGTGGGGAACGCTAGTTTGCCAGGAACGTCGGCGGGAAGGTAGCTCGGTGGGCTATGCAGAAAGTTGTGTGAGCAAGCAGGCTCCCAGTGAATCCTCAGGCTCTCAGGTAGAGTCAGAGGATCAGGAGGAGTCAGAGGATCAGGAGGAGTCAGAAGATGAACATAGCAGTAGAGCTACTAAATTCCTATTCCCTTCCTTTGAGACAGGTGAGCTGTTAAAAGCAATATGGGATTCTCTGGGTATCAAGGAGGAGTCCGCTGATCTGTCGGTGCACTATAAGCTATACAAAGGGCTCCAAACGAAAAAAGGGCGTACCTTCCCAGTTCACAAGTCACTATCTGAACTGATCCAGGAGGAATGGAAGCACCCTGAGAAAATAATGTTTTTCTCGGCGGGACACAAGCGTAGATTCCCCTTTGCAGAAGAGGATTCAGGCCTGTGGGAAAAATGCCCGAAACTAGATGCTTCCTTGTCAAAAGTGTCTAAAAAGACCAACCTGTCCATTGAGGATATGGGGACTTTGAAGGACCCTATGGATAGGAAAGCCGAGGCTTTGCTCAGGAACGGATGGGAATCGGCCAGTGCTGGATTTAAACCAGGGCTGGCCAGAACTTGTGTGTGGCTGAATCAGTTACAGGCCCACCTGGAGTCTGGTACTGACCGAGATCAGCTGCTGGAATCCCTACCCGTGCTGAGCAAGGCAGCGGCTTACATTGCTGATGCTTCGGCTGAGTCAGTCGGATACTCAGCGCGAACTACGGCATTGATCAACTTGTCAAGGAGGGCTTTGTGGCTCAAAACGTGGCCAGGGGATGCAGCATCCAAAGCAAAGTTATGCGGGCTGCCTTTTAAAGGCGACTTGCTTTTTGGGCAAGAGTTGGAGGGGGATTTAAACAGATCCGCTGACAAGAAGAAGGGTTTTCCGTTGCCATCCGAGCAGCAGCGGAAAACGTTTTTTTGTGGCCAAAGGTGTCAAAACTTCAGGAAAGGAAAGAAACAGGACCAAGCTATAGGGTGGGCTTTTAAAAAGGGAAAAGCTAAAGGCAATTTCCTCTTTTACCCCCTCAGCAGCTCCCAATCGCAATGATTGATTGCTCAGGGTGGGGGGAAGATTGGGAAATTCTTCTGCTCTGGGTGGGTCTGTCCAGCAACAAATTAATCTTGGAACTATTGCAGACAGGTTACAAGATAGAGTTGACAGAACGGCCCCCGTCCAGAGTTCTCGTTACTCCCCTGTCCAAGGATCGGAAGAAAGCAGAGGCAATGACAATGGCTCTCCAAGATCTGTTGGACCAGGGGGTCATTGTAAGAGTACCGGCATTAGAGGAAAGAAGGGGATTTTATTCCCACATTTTTTCGAGGATAAAGCCCTCGGGAAAGTGCAGACTGATCCTGAATCTGCAGCCTCTGAACAGGGTGGTGCTGTGCAAACATTTTTTCAATAAGAAAACTGTTGCCCCAGGAGCTTTTTTAGCGACCATAGACTTAAAGGACGCTTATTTTCACATCCCTGTATGACGGTCATCCCTATACCTGCTGAGGTTTGCTGTCCGGGGACCAGCGGGGGTTCTGCATTTTCAATACAGGGCGTTGCCTTTCGGCCTTTCCTCTTCGCCTCAGATCTTTACCAAAGTGTTGGCAGAAACTTTGGCCCAACTGAGATCGCGGGGGGTGGGGGTCGTGCCGTATTTGGACGACCTCCTGTTTTCTGCACCGTCAGAGACTCTGCTTCGCCAGAAACTGGCGTTGGCAATCCAACACTTGGAAAGTCTCGGTTGGCTGCTGAACAGGGAAAAATCCCAACTGGTCCACTCACAGACTGTAAAGTTTCTGGGTTATTGGATCAATACCCGGGACATGACGATTTCCTTACCAGAGGAAAAAGTATTGTTACTGATCGAGGAAACCCGGAAATTGAGTTTGGTAAAAGATATCTCAGTCAGATCACTGATGAGAGTAGTTGGGCTGATGACATCAGCCATCCCTGCAGCACAGTTCCATTCAAGGCCTCTACAGAACTGGCTCTTGAGTGTCTGGGGGGGTCGGCAAGAAGACCTAGACAAAGTAGTCCACGTCACGGAGGCTGTCAAGCAATCCCTACTGTGGTGGATGTAGGGTCAGAACCTCGCAGTAGGCAGGTTGTGGTGCCAGCCAGAGCCGTAGTGGTCACGACGGATGCCAGTGCCTGGGGGTGGGGGGCCCACTGCCTGGGGCACATTTGGCAGGATGCGTGGGAGTACACGTGGAGAGTCAAGTCGTCAAACTGGAGAGAGCTAAAGGCAATAGGGTTAGCCCTCTACCAGTTTCGAGATATTTTAGCAGGACAACATGTGGCGGTGTCCTCAGACAATGCCGCAGCAGTCGCATATGTGAATAAGCAGGGGGGGACTCGTTCTCAGGGCTTAATGGCACTAACAACAGAGATGGCCAGCTTGGGCGGAATGCAACCTCCTCTCGCTGACGGCAAGGGTTGGGACGTTCCAATGTAGGAAACCAAGATGCCTCACGTGTCAATTTATTGATCATGGGCAAACTCGTTTCCATGACCACTTGAAGAATTCCTTTACCATTAGACAATTTATCACCTGTTCACATGACCACGTTGTCTATGGCCTCACTTGCCCATGTGGACTAATATATGTTGGTCGCACAATACGCCCCCTACGTACTAGGATAGGCGAGCATAGACGCCTAATAGAGAAAGGAAACTTTGATCACAGCGTTCCCCGGCACTTTACCCTTAAGCACCACAAACGTATCCAAGATCTCCGGGTGTTCGCAATCGAACACATTTCCACAGAGTTATCGGTTTCTGAGCGGTTTCATCGTCTCTGTAGCCGTGAGACCCTTTGGATTTTTAAATTAAATTCTCTGGTACCTGTAGGTCTTAACGAGGAGATTGAGGTCAGCACCATCCTGTAATACATGCTGGCTAGATTGTTCGTGTATCCATTTTAACCTTTTTAAGCCTTTTTAGTCCTTTTGTCTTTGTTATTTCCTTCTAGTGTTTTTTAACCATATATTTTAAATAAACTAGTTTTTAATGTGTACTCCTTTTAGATCACAGATTTTTTTATATATATGTACTGATGATAAGACATGGCATGGCAGGTGCATGTATATGTATACTGTATATGTGTATATATAATATATATATATATATA
>NW_017306913.1:306111-314667 GCF_000935625.1 Nanorana parkeri
ACCCAAACATAGTCCTTATAGACGCTCATCCTGTATCTAAGATTTTCCTATGACATACACCCTTTTCATTCTGTAGCCACACACTTAGACTAGATCATCTAGGCCTCTCAGACGAAAATGCCGTAGATATGCCGCCCCTTCTTCTCCCCTATCACCATATCGTTATGATATACGTGCTCGGCACGATCCATGCTCAAGCACGGCCCTAAATGGGAGTGTACACTGAGACTCGACTCCCCCACCAATCACATCCATTACAGAAAACGTTTGACTCCTCCCAGCTGTCAAATTTAAACACAGGCAAGATATCCCGCCATCTCTATTGCATTCCCCACTTAGGCTTGACAAAGAGGCAGAGCCTCGAAACGCGTAGCCGTCAGCATTGGAGACTGCCCCTGTCCATCTCTTCCATTCTCCTCCGTTTTTTTACATACTCGAGACATGCTCGGATTGACTCCTTTGGTCCCCGAACGGTCCGGCAGTTGACATTGCCTCACAGCCGCAGCTCAGCCTGGCCAGCTGAGACCGCGGTGTTTAAACAATCACCCCCGACAGCTATTAGACTGCTCTCCGACATCTCCAAACGAGCTGACACGCTGTATGCTGACACCAGCAACGTGAGTAAAGGTTTTACAGTAGTGGCGCTTTTTCATTTTTGTGATTTTTTTTTTTTTTTTCGCTGACGGCAAGGCATATCAAGGGAAGCTTAAACGAGCTGGCAGACTCTGAGCAGAACGGAGCTGCACAAATCAGAATGGGTGCTAAACCCAAGGACGTTTGCCTGGATTGTCAGCTTGTGGGGCTGTCCAGAGGTGGACCTCTTTGCAGCTGCCACCAACAGGCAAGTGGAAAAAAATTTTTTCCCTCTCGCAGAACGACGGGAGGTGGGGGGTTGGACACACTGGCTCACCCTTGGAAGTTCCGCCTAGGTTATGCGTTTCCTCCATTGAGATTATTTCCGAACGTTATGCGGAAACTGAGAGGAGAACGGATGACTTTGATTCTGATAGCGCCGTATTGGCGGAAGAGGCCGTGGTTCACGACTCTTTTGGAGTTGTGTGTTCAGGAGCCTCTGCTTCTTCCGCCAACGGAAGATTTGCTGGTACAGGGGACAGTGAGACTCCTGCAGGTACAGGCTTTAAACTTAGCAGCATTGCTTCTGAAAGGGAGGTGCTGATCAGCAAAAGGTTATCCATGAAGGTAGTTTCCACTCTGTTGCAAAGTAGGAAACCGGTGACGTCAGCAATTTACCAAAATTTATGGAAAGTTTTTTTCGACCTGGTACAACGGCAGCGGTAGACCTGAGGCAGGCACGGTTCCATTGGTACTAGACTTCCTGCAGGAAGGCCTGGAAAAAGGACTCTGAGGGCAGTAGTCAGAATGAAGCCTCCAAGGGGGAAGGCCGTCCCAAATTGGGATATCTCAGTGGTGTTGCAGGGGTTCCTGAAGCATCCTTTTGAGCCACTAGAGTCATGTACAATACAAAATCTGACTATGAAGACAGCCCTCTTGGTAGCGCTAGTCTCTGCTAGGAGGGTTAGCGAGATTCAGGCTTTTTCTATTGCGGATCCATACTGTACCATCCTGGGAGAGAAGATTATTTTGCGGCCAGACCCGGCATTCTTGCCGAAAGTGGCGTCCAATTTCCACAGGACGCAGGAGGTAGTCATTCCTTCATTCGCAAATTACCCGGCGTCAGCCAGGGAAAGGGAATGGCAAGGTATAGACGTGCGTAGGTGCGTCCTAGAGTACATCAGGGTTACGAAACCATGGAGACAATCGGCTCGCCTCTTTGTCGTGTTTGGTGGTCCCCTTAAAGGGAACAGGGCAACTAAAAGCACTATAGCAAGATGGATTAAGATGGCCATAGCTGAAAATTATAAAGCACAGGGTATAGTGTTGCCGGGTACACTCACTGCACACTCGACCAGAGCTTGGGCGACTTCATGGGCAGAGTGAGCAGGGGCTACTCCTGACCAGATCTGCAGAGCAGCCACTTGGTCCAGTTTCCAAACCTTCGTCAGGAACTACAGACTGGATATTATGTCACAACAAGACCAGGCATTTGGCAGGAAGGTCCTGCAAGCTGTGGTCCCACCCTAACGAGGTGGGATTTGTCCTCACTGATCCTCTCATTGGCTGTCCTGGAAGAGGACTGGGGAAAACATGAGTTGATTACCTGATAACTCTGTTTCCAGGAATCTTCCATGACAGCAGATTCCCTCCCTTAGTATCCAGGGGACATCCGTAGGTGGATGACTGAGGGGATACTATAGCACTTTGGTAGCCTTCGGTCCTAGAGGGTACTGAATTGGGTGTGGAAGGAAGTACTTTTTATTTAATGTGGTTGATGTGTTTCCTGTTGCAGGCAGGCAGAGCCTTCTCTCATTGGCTGTCCTGGAAACAGAGTTATCAGGTAATCAACTCATGTTTTTTATAATTGTTAATATACTTGAATGTATTTTTAAGATTTAACTTCTGAGTTTAGTGTCACTTTAACTTCCATGCACATACGTGGGAGTTGTCACCCCTGCCTGGCGAATCAAGGTAGTCAAAGATGCCAAAAGCAGAAGAAGATTGTAGGACACGTTGCCACTCGTGGGAAATCGTTGCCTTAGCATTCTAGAGAGTAGGGATGAGCTCAGGTTCAGACCTAACCTGATCCAAACCTGATCTCCTCTGCACATGGTAAGAAGTTCTTTCCACTGCCTCCCAAATAGCTGCAGCCGGGGAAATTCCCTGTCCATGGCTGCATGTGAGTAAAGATGCGGGATGCTGTGATGTAATTGACCTTATGTCCATGTAGCCATACAAGGTCAATGACCGCTGCATCCCGCATCTTTGTTCATGTGCAGCTGCGGAGTGGATGCCTCTGCCTGGAGCTGATTCGGCGGGTAACCCATAGCACTTTCATGTTTGAAGGAACTCAGGTTTGGACCAAGCTCAGTCTGAACCTGAGCTTATCCCTAGTAGAGGGTAGTTGAGTATAAAATTTATTTGCACTTAAGATACTTTAAGTCATTGAACCAGAACAAGTATACATATCAGGGATGGTTTTACATCTCCTTCCACCCTAGGAATACTGCCCTTTGCTACTTCCATCCTTCCCCAGTTGACTGGCTAGTGCTCGTGTTACATTAATGACCATGTCAGATAAGTGATCCTTTGTAGAATAGCTAAGAGACCAGGGCCAGCAAAATATCGCTCCCTTCCTAATGAAGGAGATTGTACAGCATTCTAGGCCAGCAAGGAGGAGACTCCATTAGACTAAAGCCGGGTTCACACCTAGGCGGCAATGTTTTTGCGAATTTGTACATGTGTGTTGTGAACATTTTTTGACTCCTTTTGTACGTGCTTTTTGACTGGCAGCTTAAGACTCTAACCAACATGAAAAACAAGGTTTGGGGCTTTAGATACAGTGAGGAAAATAATTATCTATAAAATAAGTACTTCGTACTTGGTGGAGAATCCCTTGTTGGCAAGCACAGAGGTAAGATGTTTCTTGTAGTTATTTACCAGGTTTGCACACATCTTGGGAGAGATTTTGGTCCAAATTGGTTACAGATCTTTTCTAAATCCTTAAGGTTTCTTGGCTGTCGCTTGGCAACTCAAAGTTTCAGCTTCCTCCATATATTTTCTATAGGATTAAGGTCTGGAGATTGGCTAGGCCACTCCATGACCTTAATGTGCTTCTTCTTGAGCCACTGCTTTGTTGCCTTGCTGAAAGACCCATCTTCAGTATTCTGGCTGAGGGAAGGAGGTTTTCATCCAAGCTTTTACAATACATAACCCCGTCCATTGGCGCCTCAATGCGGCAAAGTTGACCTGTACCTTTAGCAGAGAAACAGCCCCAAAGCATGATGTTTCCACCTCCGTGCTTGACTGTAGGGATGTTGTTCTTAGGGTCATAGTCACCATTTTTCTTTCTCCAAACACGGCAAGTGGAGTTAATGCCAAAGAGCTCAATTTTGGTCTCATCTGACCACAGCACTTTCTCCCAATCCTTCTCTGAATCATTTAGATGTTCATTGCCAAACTTCGGACAGGCCTGTTCATGTGCCTTCTTGAGGAGGGGGACCTTGCGGGAGCTGCAGGATCTCAATCCATGGCGGTGTATTGTGTTAGCAATGGTTTGTTTGGTAACTGTGGTCCCAACTGCCTTGAGATCATGCACAAGCTCCTCCTGTGTAGTTCTGGGCTGATCCCTCACTTTTCTCATGATCATCCTTACCCCATGATCGGAAATCTTGTATGGCGCTCCAGACCCAGTGTGATTGATGGTTATTTTGTACTCCTTCCATTTGCCAATAATCGCTCCAACAGTTGTTTCCTTCTCACCAAGCTTCTTGCTGATAGTCTTGTAGCCCATTCCAGCCTTGTGCAGGTCTACAATCTTGTCCCTAACGTCCTTTGACAGCTCTGTGGTATTGCCCATGGTGGTGAGGTTTGAATGGAAGAAAAAGATTCTGTGGACAGGTGTCTTTTTTTATATACATGACGAGTTGTCATTAGAAGCACATTCTTTAATTGACAGGACTAATCTGTGTACCACATAGCCAGTTGTGGGAGGAGCGAGAATTATTGTTTGGTAGGGGATCAAATACTTATTATACTCCCTGAACTACACCTATGATAAAAATTATAGACCTTTCATTTCTGCGTAAGTGGGCAAACTTACAAAATCTGCAGGAGATCAAATAATTTTTTTCCTTACTATCATTTAAACATAATGGGAGGGAATTTATCAAAACTGGAGCTGCCGTTCATTTCATTTTAAAATCTTAACTGAAGAGAGAAGCCTATTGGTTGCCATGCAAAGCTGCTCCAGATTTTGTCTGCTGCAGGTTTGATAAATTCTCCCCACTGTGTCCAGTTTGGTTTAATCTGGATGTGAGGACAAATGGAGACTTGTGTGATATCCATATGCAAGGAGGTAATTACATTTTTTGTGCTGCCAAAAATGATCAAAGTAGAGTCAGGAGGAAAATTTGGGAGCAGTCTATACATTAAGCATTTATCAGTGACTTAGATATATGAGTACCACAAGAAACATCAGCCTGCTCAGCTGTTTCTCTCATAGATAAATGACTATCTGGCTTTTTACTTCTGGATGTATAATGTTCACTCAACCCATTCTCCTAATTATTTTACAAAGTCCACTCTACTTGCTTTTCCTATTAGATCCTCTTTCCTGTCAACTCTTGTTTTACTCTCATATAAACTACTAACTTTAATTCGAGGCCTTAAGCCACCACCATCCACCTCACAGCACAAATCTAAATCCCTTAAATCCTATAACCATCTGCTTTCACTCTTGTTTCTCCTTCTCATATTTCTCCTATCCCCGGCCCTCTATATCTCTCACATGTTTGCAACACCATGGACTTTATGTAACAAACAATGGGGATGCTCAGTACCCTTTAGCGACCAATCAGATAACACAGTAATTACATGGAACCTGAAAAAGCTGATATACGATCACTTGTTATGAGTTTGTGCCCACCTCTATCTGTTGCACAATCAAATTAGTGTAGGTGGCATGATTAACGTGTCATTCTGAATTCACAAAAACGTATGTGTCCTTGTACACAGATGATTGACAATGTCTTTACAGGCACTTTTCTGACAGCCTAATGCTGGCCATACACATGGTTAATTTCTGGCAGGTTCGATCACCTTTTGATAACCATTAAAATGTATTGATTGGATCAAACCAACCAGTTATGGCCATGATGGTGGTAGGTTGCATTGGTTTCTTTTTCAGGGGGAGAGGGGGTTTGAAGGTGCCATGAAACTGCTTGCACATGGGTGATTTAACATGTCTTTGCAGATGCATATAACACATGCTATAGGCCATCATCAACTGAAGCATACCATATGCCTTCGCATTCCTGCATGTCTGCAGGCAGTAATGAACACACAATGAGGGTCAGCACAGAGTCCATCTTACCATTTTCCAGGATTTAGTACACATGTCCATGCAGCTACAGTGCTGCGCTACCCTACACCTAATGTGCAATACATGAATAAAGCCTCCATAGCGCTTACTGTAGAGGTAACTTAGGCAGTATATAAAAGGTAGCACATATCTACAACATTTGGTCACACCCGTTTTTTTGGTGCATCTTTAGAGACTTGTTGAAATATGCAAGGCCCCTAAGGCTAAGATCATTCAGGTGCTTCCCATATCGCACTTTAGCTGAGCAGACCCATTTTTTCAAAAATTATTGCTGCATCCAGTGTATCTTTCAACAGTAATAAGGAATGCTCTGCTATTGAATTCTCCAGGCTGTTATTACTGACTTGATGGTTGCCTGGATTTTTGCTGGTTATAATAATTAAAGCCAATGATATGGAGCCAGCAAATTACAGCTAAAGTCAGAACGAAGTTGGAGTTCCTCATGAGGAAGCATTGAAGCCAGGGTATTAATATGGCAGTCCGGCCCACAGCATTTTTAAAAATTAACAGGAGCAGCATGACATGTTTATATTAAAGTACACCTATAACTTCTACATCAAAACCAGCATTTTGTAATGTAGCACTAATGCCATACTGATTTAATATCTGGAATGTTTAAAAAATATTAATATTATTTAATGAGAAAGTTGCAGTAAATCTCTCATTTCCTTTTACCATACACAATACAGCTTCATTTGAAAAGGAGGATTACACTGTCACTGCCATAAACTGACTCTTGTGAGGGTCAGCAACTCTTCCGTGCAGACAGCCATTGGGTGTCACAATCAAATCACCATCATAATAGAACTACAGAGGCTGCAAGCTGGTGCTAATGGACCAGGCTTGGAGGCTGGATTTGTTTGACTCTCTACGAAGATGTCCCTCCCTGGGCCTCTACAAATTATTGCTGTATGTGGGTAAGGTTTCAGTAACCTTATTATAAACAGTGCAGGAAAGGGTTTCTGATACTTCCCCATCCATATATTATACCCATTAAGCCTGTGGGCCACAGTGTGATCCTGTCTCACTCTGACATTGCCTAACCCTTGCCCTATAACAATAGTGTTTTCTGTGTCAACCATAACCCCATGCCTGGAACAGGCAGGGTATTAATATGACCATAGATAGTCTTCGTGGGGATGACAGGAGGGGAGACATCAGCCATGGGCAGCACTGGGACCCACAAATCATTCAGATTTAAGAAAAGGAAATACACGGTGAAAGGTCACAATTCAAAGTTTTCACTAAATAGCCTGTCCCCCATGTGAGCTTTTATTGGACATCAGATGTGTGATCAAGATGAATATAGGTAGCGTTATGAAGAAATCCGAGATTTTATTTTTTTATCATTTTTGGATTTTGGTGTTCTATCTTTTCTCTTGAACCAAAATCGAATCTCATTACCCTTCTCCCAATCACAATGAATAAGGTTGAACATTTCTGCATATTAAAGGAAATATCACTTCATTACAGAGGTATAATGACATATGATAGGAGACCAGATAACAGTATTATTATGGAGATCCCCAACTCTCTTTCTTTATTTCAAAGTTAACTTCAATTTTCATGTTAGATATACTCACTCACTTGTTGTCTCTCGTCTTGACTATTGCAACTCCCTCCTCATTGGCATACCTCTACACAGGCTATCCCCCCTTCAGTCTGTCAAGAATGCTGCTACTAGACTCATCCAACTAACCAACCGCTCAGTGTCTGCAACCCCCCTCTGTCAATCCCTGCACTGCCTTCCAATAGCCCAAAGGATAAAAGTCAAAATATTACACCCCTTGTAGACAGCACAGCTAAGCTAACAACAAAGGGCACAAAGACAATAAAGCACTAGCTAACTTGGCAGACTGTGGTAGAAGACTTACATGTAGATCTTGGGACCAGAGGATGGACGGCCAGTGTGGAGGATCGGGACACCCGTGGTGTGTGCCCGAATCTGGTGTGCCCGAATCTAGCTGGTATACTGCCTGGGGACGTACATCCACAAAGGGAGAGAAGGCTCTGAGCAAGGAGGGGGGAATGGGAACTCCAGCCACAGTCCGTGGCACCGCTGTGTGAGTCCGGGAGCTGAGCGGTGTGAGGGAGACTCGGTGGTGTCGGATGCAGGCTGAACTGCTGTGGCCGCGGCTGTAAATACTGGTGTTCGGTCTCTGTCAGTGCAGACTGGGACAGTGTGCGGGAGCCGGTGTGTGGAAATGTCGGCGGTCAGTCAGATCTGTGATGGGATGAAGGTTGTTGCGGGAAAGGAGGGCAGAGAGCAACGCGTTTCGAGGTGTCACCTCTTTTTCAAGCTCTGATAGAATGATATAACGGTGGCGGGAAAGCGCCGGTTTAAAAGTGACAGGTGGGCGGAGTCAGGAACGATAAGCTGCAATACTGCGGTTTGAAGCTAAGAACAGGGTTGCTGGTCAGTGGCATATATTAAAAGGCTCAGTGTGCGCTGTGGGGGAAGAACAAATGGAAAAGAGCTCACTTTATTTGATTTTATTGTTATGAATAGGGGGTGAAAGTCGTACATTAAAAAGGGTACTTTATTTAAAAGGGTACTTTGATAAAAAACATTAAAGGTTGTATTAAAAGAAGGAAAA
>NW_017306913.1:314726-315595 GCF_000935625.1 Nanorana parkeri
GGGGGGGGGAGTCGTACATTAAAAAAGGGGGGTACTTTATTTAAAAGGGTACTTTGGTAAAAAAACATTAAACGTTGTATTAAAAGAAAAGGAAGTAATTAAAAGGAAGTAATTCAAATAAAAATCAATGAATTAAAAATGCATTGCAGGACCATTTTTGTTCATTACTCATCATGGGGACACTCTTTTATCCTTAGTCATCATGGGAGACACTGGATGGGTGGGGGACAGATGTATTTTTAATTCCAGTGTACTGACACTTAGAGTGGTCATGAAAGGCATTGGTTTGTGATGTTTTATATTATGGTCAGAATTTCTAGTTCTTCATTGAGTCCTGTTGGAACAAGTGTGTTGAGTCTATAAATCCAAAAAGTCTCCTGTCGACACAACCTCTGGAATCGCTCTGCTGGGGAAAACCGATCAGGAATGTGTTCAATGGCGAACACGTGTAGATCCTGAATTCGTTTGCTGTGCTTTGCGGCAAAGTGTCTGGGAACACTATGATCGCAATCGCCATCGGCAATGAAGCGTCTATGTTCGCCTATCCTCTTTCTTAGAGGGCGGATGGTGCGGCCAATGTATAATCAGCTAAGCTGACTATTGCAGTCATTCCACCTCAGGTGCATTCACTGACAGATTGGATTTCAGGCACTGTTGGGCAGACTGATCTCCTGGCTGGTGGTGTCTGCATATTTCAAGCGCTGATGACACTCGGTAGTGGTGAACTTAGAGGTTCCATTTGTCAGGTAGGAAACCCACTCAGACCAATAGCTTAGCTGACACTGACCACCAATATAATGGGGAGCACATTACTGACACCCAATGTAACGGGACACTACACTGACTACCATTGTGATGGGGGGGTGGGG
>NW_017306913.1:315616-387863 GCF_000935625.1 Nanorana parkeri
TTTCTGACCATCAGTGTAATGGTGGCACTTCACCATTGACCACCAATGTAAAGGGGCACTTCACTGGCCACCAGTCTTAACAGGGGCATTAAACTGACCCCCACTGTAACCGGGCCCTTTTCCAAGGATCACCAATGTAAGGAGTTAATCCTACAATTTTGACTTCTTGGTTAAAGCTCAACTGCACTCAAAATAGTTTTTTCCCACCCATCCTGCTAGGATTTTGTTTCTCCTTACCTTGTGAAGTCAGATATACCCATCGAAGTTCCCCCTAGGTTCCTTACCTCCACTGCTTGCAGATGGTGGTGGGGAGGGGGACAACAAATCCAGCAATACGCCTAGCGCCTAACGTCAGTCCTCTTCTGGATCCTGAGAGGACCCTGGCCAATCTAGCAATCAGATAGTGGGGCATTGGAGGGAGGGGTGAAATGTATTCTACAGTTGGGATTTAAAGTAGATGTAAACACTAACTGGATGCCATTTAGTTTGCTAAAGCACTGTACATCATAAACAAATGCAATGGTTTTTTTTTGGTTTCACAAAATACTGTTTTCATGTTTTTGCATCTAGGCACTGCTAATCTCCTCCAGTCTCCTTCAGTCACTTTCTGTCTACATGCATGCACTTTAGCAGCTGCTGCACATCATTGCTCTGGACCTGATTTCTGATAGTGACAACGGTGAACATGTGCAATGTGTGTTTTACCTTTTTCACCGCCTAAGGTGATCAGGAGAAGGGGGCCGAGCTGTCAGCTGGGTGGCGGGCGGCAGAAAGGTGAGCTGTCTGCTGGGGCGGGGGGTTTGTAGTCTCCACCAGAAGTGCATGTGACACATTGACAATCCTGGAGCGCAATCCCACATTAGAAAGTGCCCAAAGAAGGACGTTCATTGCAGGATAAAGTTTTTTTTTTTTTTAATAGCTGTAATTTGAAAAGATTGAAAGAAATGTTTGAAATTATATTAGCATGTTAAAATTAGGTTTTTTTTTCAGAGATTTTATTTAGATCTACTTGAAACACAGAAGGCTTGTGAGGTGGGGTGTGTATGGGCTTGGGGCAAAGCAAGTTCGCCCGAACCAGTGCAAAACTGCCAGTGACGCATCCCTGTTCTGGCCCAATTAGCTGCTGCTGGGGGATTCCCCACCCCCTTTGTTTTGTGTAGCTGTGTGGCTTGTACAAAGTCGGTTTGCACCAAGCCCACGCACATCCCTTCTTCTGACCTATGTATATCCGAGACCAGCAAGCCCACAACTTTGTATACACAGGGAAAGATAAGAGGACACAGTTTTGCTCACTGGTCTTTTCCTATGTACAGTATGTGACTGTTTTATTGGTAAGCAGTTTTGTGCTCTAGCATAAAGCCTAGCCAGCTTTTCCATGCCCACAGCAGTGCTAGGCTAGACTTTACCACTGGCATCACAGAGACATTTAAAGAAAACGAGTAGTGAGGAAGTATGGTGGCTATCATTGCTTACCTCTCCTTCTACAAATACTAGTTCTCGGCCGGTCATGCTGATCCAGTTGCTTCCGAATTTTTTGTCGTTGACTCAGAACATGTATGCAGTTTTCAAATGAAGGTCGGCAATTGCAGGTTGCTTTTAACACCCTGGACCCATGTTCAAAAAAGTGTCATCTTGGGTGGTGTTAGGCCCCATTCACACAATGTGTTAAATTAATACATGTGTGTTAACACAAGGTGTTACCGTATGTAATGTAATTCAACACACCACAATATACAAATGGTTTACATCTGTGAGTTGTGATGTGCTACAATGCAATTATGTTATGCTACCCAGGCTAGGTGCATTGGGGTGCCGTTCAAAGTGAATAATACTACAACGTACTACACTGCTCGTGATTCATTGCTGAGTGTTTTATTGCACATTACCACAATACAATAATGTGAATGGGCCCTTAAGAATTAAGGTAAGTGCTGATAATTTAAAATTGTGGTGTCTGCGCATGGCCGTTAATACCAGATAAAATATTGGAAAATAGTGAAATGCAGATAATAAATGTTCAATAGAGAACACACTGTAATTTATGGAGACCGATAGTAAAACAGATGGGAACGAGTTTCCCTTTAACAATGAATCCAATATCTTGGAGCCAGAAGATGTCAGTCTTGCTGATCTGAAAGTGAAGATTTATGAATAGTACAGTTGGCAGCTGTCAGTATGCTTAGGTGCAGGGGAAATGGAAGGTGATAGGTGAAAGAAAAAGATTTTTCTAAAAGGCAAAGAAAGGTAATTATAAAATATTGTGCCTGGGTTCTGCGTACAAAAATAGAAATAATATCATTATAAATCATGCATCATCACTAGATTCTGACATTTAAACTCCAGTAGAAAGACACTGTGAAAAGACAATTTTATTGATGTCCCACATTAAAAGGTTTTCCCCTCACTTTCTGTTCCAGTGATCACTGTTCCTGTGACAGGAAACTAAATCTTCACAAAGGGGAAACACAGCAATAAAAACCTGACAATGTCTACTTCACATTCTATCTAAAGTAAATAAAACAAATATTGGCTGAAATTCCACTGTAAGCACAATAATCACATGCAATAGGAATGTTATTATAATATGATATAAACTTTGGATCTAGTATTCATGTGCATTAAAAATAAATTTTCATCTCAATAACAAAGTTTAAAGTAAATCCAAGTCCTAACTTAATTACATCCATTCCCACTGCTGTGTTGCGCTTAAGGCACAGTATCTGTGTTTAGTGCATGCTGTAATGCACACAAAGTGCACAGAAATACAACCTGAACATGCATTAACGCACTATATTCTGCTTCAAATGCTGCTTAGTGCAGTTAACATACCTTCCTGACATCCAGTCTGGATGGACAGTATGGCACCTTGCTGACCTGGCAGAATTCACAGGCAGTATCTACTGTAACTTACCAAGAAGACTCAGAGTAGAATCCAGTATAGTTTATTGAGGCTTGACAATACAACGTATGTGAATCCTTTGTCTTATTTATAGGTGGAAAGCCATGTTGCACCATGAAAACCCTCTTAACATAATAAGGGAGAAAGTGAAAGTAATTTAAAAAGGGGAGGCTGAAAGCATCCAACTAGAAGGCTGCACTAACTTACACAAAACATTAGAAAGGGCAATAGAAGAATATGCCAAGACACAAACGTAATGATGTATAATAATAAAGCAGGCTGCTTTGACCGCACACTCTCCACCTGGTATCGGTAAATACCACTATATTAGGCATGTCATATTTTGCAATGCCAAGCAACACAAGAATTAATTCTATAAGCATGGATGGTTCTTGTCCTCTGAACCTGAAAGAAAAAAACAAAGGGTAAACGGGAAACAATAAATAAAGGTGTAAGTCCATGGAATAGTAAAGTCTATGGTGAGTCTTCATCGGTGTAGATTTGAAACATCTGGAACAGTTCTTGGAAGTATTAAGTCACTTTAAATGTAGCAAGACTTGCAGAGTCCTTTCATGGCAAAGTTGGAGTAGTCCCTCTCGTTCTTCAAGGAATCTCTCTTGACAAGTCCATCCTTGTGAAGCTGTACTTCCAACTTGTGAAAAAACAAATGTTCATGCATGATGACTGAGCCAAAAGATTCCGTAAAGGCCCTTGAGTTGTTCACTGCTAACTGGTTTCCAGGTTAGATGACTGAACTGTCAGTGGTGTTAGTTTGGATCTCAGTATCAGCAAATTCTTTATCATCTGAAGAAGATGTAGGCTTGCTGCTGTCGTTGACAGAATAGAGTCTTACCAGGGCTTTCACAAAGTGGTTCTCTAAGGTAGCGATGACGTCCGTGTACATTTGAGGTTTGCATTCTCTTGGTAATTCCAATATTTACCCAACCTAGGCCATTTCAGGCATTCAGGAGCTCTGTCCCCTAGCAATGTGCTGCTGATGTACCTTGCATAATCTTAAGATTTTGCTACCTAGTAGAATCATGATTTTGTCAAGTGGTGGGACAAAGTTAGCTGAATGGCTTAAATAATGTTCAGAAAGTGCAACTTCTGGTATAAGGATATCCTCCTTGTCATTAGGCAATCGATTGCACTCAAAGAGTATAGGAAGAGGAATCCACTCAGTTCCTTTTATGGGTGCAATAATGAAATTATAAGTATAAGTGTTTCTTCCTAAAATTTCCACTGAGCTAGCACACGTGCGCAATGCATAGGACCAAAAATTTCCCTTTATGACAAACAAGTAAAAAAGTTCTGAAGTTGCAAGTGAATGACTACTGACTACTTTGGTTATCTAAGAATGCATACATCTTAATTGCTTTTTTGTTAGGTTATCTTCAGCTAGACTTATTTTAGCACAAATTCTTTCCCCTAAACTCCATTGTGTAGTAGCTCACTACATTTCGATGTGACTGTTGCAGGTGACTGGTAATGGTTTTCATTGTCATCATTTAACATGGATGAGAAGTCTTTAATGGGTCCTCTTTCACATTCTGAGCACCTAACTGTAGCTTTGCAGTCTTTGACAAAGTATGCTAACGATGCACAACATCTGAAACAATATGATGATTCCTTAGGAACTCCTTGCATTTTCCCAAGAGCTTTTCCCTAAAAGCAGGGCACTTTCCAAGACAATGTGGATTGTTGAGCATGGGACAGTTGTAATTTGGATCCTTTTGCCTTTCATCCCCATCATCACTGATGGCAGTGGCGAGTGCAATTGCTGTCTTTCTTTCAGAGATATCTCTAAAGTCCTTGTAATAAGGACGTAGGGTTCTCACACCTTGCAGCTATGAAAATAGGAACATTTATGTCCGCAACAACAAAGAAGTTTGGGTCGTTCTTATCTTGACCTTAACTATATCTCTGATAAACTGCAATAAGAAGGTGAAAGGACAATGAATGTTGCTTTTTTTTTTTTGCTGTCGCCCACTTTTCTTGAGCATAGTAAGACAACTTTGCCATTACTTGTTTCACACCATTTTCTGTGTTTTAAATGCCGCTTTGTGCAATTGACTTACCTTCCTGAAATCCGGCCTGTATAGACAGTATGGCAACTTGCTGACCTGTCAGACTCCACAGACAGCATCAACTCACCAAGAAGGCTCAGTGAAGCATCCACTGTAGTTTGTTCAGCCATGATAAATACAAACATGTGGCTCCTTGTGCTTCTTAGAAGTGGAAATACATTTCCTACTGAAAGCCTTGTTACACTTTGAAAACCCTCTTAACAGTGAAGGTGAAAGTAATTTGGAAAGGGGAGACTGGGATTGTTTAACTAGAAGGATGCACTATACACAATATATTAGAGGAGAATAGAGGAATATACCAAAAGACAAAAAACAGCCTCTTTGGCGGGGGAGCGTGGGGATGGTCCTGGATATGTACACACCTGGTCTGCCTGGCTCTTATTTAGGGCATCGGCTGCTTTTCCGGTGGCGGTCTCCCCTTGAAAGAAAAAAAACCCTTCCTGCACGTGGGCAGGAAGGTACCAAAACATCAAATTGGCCCCCTGTAGCGACGCCACTGCTTGACTCCCTTGGTATCCTGAGGTAGCTGGATTTCCTGACAGAGTAGACACCCCCTTTTTTCCACTCGCCTTCTTAATCATATCCTCCCTTCTGAGCTTCTCCTATAGCTAGTCTATCCCTCTTACCCCCTTACTTTCCCATTCTCC
This sequence comes from Nanorana parkeri, assembly GCF_000935625.1. Classification (NCBI taxonomy): domain Eukaryota; kingdom Metazoa; phylum Chordata; class Amphibia; order Anura; family Dicroglossidae; genus Nanorana; species Nanorana parkeri. The sequence continues at coordinate 321,250 of NW_017306913.1, forward strand.
TGTACCCTTCCTCCCATTAGGGGCTGCACCCTGGTTGACTCCTGCTTCCTATCTGACACCCATATCCTATGTTCTGCTGCACAGGAACCTTCTACTCAAGCTCTCTCGCTATAGCGGGAACGCTTGTTGGATGTCGTATATGCATGGCCTTAAAGCTCTTGAGAGGGGGCACTTACGAAGTGTACTTTGTTGACAGGCTGGCTCCCTGACTATAATGCCGTTTGCATTGCATGCCTAGCTACCTGTAGCTACTGACTATGTGGCCTGCATTCTTGCCCCCTGTCTGGGTCGGATGAGGGAAGAACCATCTCTGCTCCGTGATATCCCTCTCCAGGAGTACCCCATCCCCTCCCCTATTGTATTTGTTGTTATGCTTATAACTACTTTATAGTATGTATGAATGTTTCCTTTGCTTTGTACTGAAAAACACAGCAGGATGCCAAGATGTGAATGGGCCTTGAGCGGGACTTTTAGGACACCTTAAATAATAATGGATACTCAGATATATGTTGTCATACAGCTAAAGTCCTATACATTTTATTTTAAAATCTATACCACTTAAAATAAAGTATTTTGAATGTTAAAAACTACTGTACATATTTTAACAGTTTGTTACTTTGCTTTAACAAAATAAAAAAAATTACGATGCTTTGATTTAGGCAAAAATGTGTCTAATTGAAGACATGATATATATGATACACATTGCATGCTAAAAGTTTGTTATGCTTTTATTTACAATATATGGCAGCAGTTTTTGTATTTTGCAGGAAAGTGTTCCATACACTGCAGTTGAGAATTGAGGACCTTGATGAACTTGAAGCTGCAGCACTCATTTTCCAAGATGGCACCTTCTACTTGGAAAATCACTGAAGGGTAGACCACCTTGGCCACTTCAAACATCCATGCTTAATACCTTGCAGCTTGTATGTACAACCCCAAGTAGTTGTGCAACTCTGTGAATCACAGAATAAGTAATATGTGCTGTATATGTATTTTCCGTTGTAAGCATTTGCCAGTTATAGATACAATATGCAGATGTTTCCTGTACAAGGTTATTTTCAGACATCATGCTTCTTGTAGTTTTTTATTTTTTATTTTATCACCCTTAGATGTTTCAGGCAAATAGTAATTTTTTTCCCCCCACCATTCCAAATGAAAGCAAACATTCATCCCATTGCAGGTTCTGCTAAGCTTCACTATTTAAATTTGAAGTCTTCCACAGCAGAAAGTTTTGATTATTATTATTACCGTATTATTATTATTAGAATTTTTTAAAATAATAATTATAGTATAAAAATATATTTTTATATATAAAAGTTTTATTTTCCTAATTTTTTGTACACTATATATATATTTTTTTTTACAGATCTGATCTCACCATAAAAAGGGGGGTCCCAACAAGCCCCCAACCACTTGTCACTTGCTGGGGTAATGTGGGTGAGTAGTGGTAGCAGTAATGGCAGCAAGGAGAGGAATGCACTCCTTAAATAACTGCACACAATCAGTCCATATAAACAATATCTACTTGCGGTTCTGGAGAGCTCTCTAGATCTCTCAGGTAGCTGGGCTGCTACGCTGAAAAAGGGCAGTTGAATGTGGCTGGCAGCACTGGTGGTAGAGGCAGCAGTCTCTCCAGGGGTGACATGTCACGGCGTCTGAGCGGAAGAGTTTCCGAACACCGCAGTGGGGGATCGCTCGGCATTCACTAGGCATTAGTGGAACGCCGAGCAATCAACCAGGCCGTACTTGTCAAAATGCCCTGTATCGGGCCCGATTCCGATGCTAGCATCGGTATCGGGACATCCCTAATTAAATAAATAAAATCTATACAAAGCCACTCTACTATTCATTCCCTTTTTAAAGAAGCACAGTCACCTAAATAAGAAAATACTATTTAAATTTTTTTGTGGAAAATGTTTATTGTAAGTATCACAGAGACATACAGTATAGTAATAAAAAGCCATATGATAGAATAATAACTCATTTTTCAGTATGAAATACAAGCATAGCAACAAAGTGAGTTATATAATATATAGCAAACAGTATATGACTTGTGTACATTCATCATAGGCTATGGCTAGTATAATGCATGGTACTCTGCGGATACCCTCATTTTTTAAAATTCTAGTTTATATGTACAGTACAGAGAATTATAGTCAGGGCCGGATTCCCCACAAGGCCAACCCAGGCCGGCCTTGGGGCAGCAGGGAGTAGAGGTGCAGCAAGGGTGTGGAATTCCTATCTCCCGATGCCTGGGACATGCAGTCCTGGGCGCCGGACGGGCAGTTGAATTCTACATTTAGCCCTGCTTTGGGCAAGCAGAGCTAAATGCACAGTAGAGAAGCCGCCGCTTGTTTTGTACAAGTGATCCTGGCGATGTCACCGAGATCACTTGTATGCAGCCTGCAGTTCTGCCATTCTTCTACATAGGCAGAGCCAGCTGTGAATCAGCCAGCGGGGTGGATCTCCACAGTATTTTTGGCATGCATCCCGACTGCGGCGCGCTCTCAGCATATAGCAGACAATAGCCCGCAATCAAGCCCGCCTATAGGATGAAAAGGTTACCACATAGTTCTCTTTTAATGCTGGTCATACAGCAGTATACTTTAGTTAGCAAACATTTGTTTTCAAGATGTTTGTTTTTCTAACAGTGATGAGGTCAAATCAACAATTATTTTCGACCATAGTGACGAAGGAGCAGGATCAAAACATTTTATAAATTAAACTAAATGTGATTTTTGTTCGATAGGCTCCATTCCTTCCAAAATCGAATGTTAAAATTAAATGAGATTTCAAAACAACATTTGTCAAGTCTTTGATGACATTATTGAATGATCTGACGAGATTTTACATATGAACATTCATACAAAGAACTACCAGTGTATGGACATCTTAGAAATGGGAACAAGAGAAATTAGAATAAGTTTTGTAACCTGCCAGTTTGACCGGTCCCCCAGATCGCAAATCGCTAGATGCATAGGCTGAGCCTCCGAGAGTTGTGGGTGAAAACTGCTGCACGACTATGTAACAATTACAACCCAATGTCAAAGAAATTTGGTTCTACTCAGCAACTCTCCTCTTATAAGATACTTTTGAGATGTGAGCATTTTAAGGTCCTCTGCTGGTAGAGATGTAGCATTGCGGCCCTACCAGCAAATACAGTACCTGCCGAATGATGGCTATGTGCAAGTAGAGCTTGACTTAAAAGAGAAGTAAAGCCAAAACTTTTTTTTTTTAATTCTTTATTTAAAGTTTTAGAAAATTAGGTATCAGAATAAAACAACCAGAAACACAACAAATAATAAACATAGTAAGTGGTACTAATGCAAAAATATACACACAGTCACACACACTGTATATAGAAAAAAGGGGGTGGAACTATGAAAGAATGGATATATTAAGCTAAGAAACTAATATGTGTATATATATATTAACAGAGACTCAACACTGGAACAGGGAAAGCTTATATAATGGGCGTATCAGTTAGGAAATAGTACAGAAGCTATATTGGAGTGGATATGCCGGTGTACAATTCAAAAACAGATGATAAAATCAGTAGGTGGATACAAAGAAGTGACTAGTAGGGAGAAGGAAAAGAGTGTGTATAGAGAGGATGAAGGGAAGGGGGGAAAGAGTAAGAGAGAAGAGGGGAGAAAAAAAAAAGGAATAAGGGATCCGGGGGTCGGAAGCACTATTGACACCAAGAGGAATAAAGTGTCCGCAGGTCCAGAGTTATTCATATTCTTGAAATTCCTGAAAAGACAACAGGGGTTGCCATGTGACAAAGAATCGCATTCTGGTACCCCGCAGAGAGATGGTCAAATCTTCCATAATTTTAAGATCATTGGTTTTCTGAAACCAGAGTTGGAGCATAGGAGGTGCATTTTGTTTCCACAAGGTGGGGATGCAGGCTTGGGCCACAATAATTAAATTAATGAGTAATGAAACATTTGTAAGTTCTCATGGGCAAACTATTATGCTGTAACAGGAAAAAGGCAAAAGAATGGGTATATCTGACAGCTTTTGGGTGACTTCACAAACCTGCTTCCAAAAGTTACATGGAGTAGGACAAGACCAAAATACATGCAACATGGTCACCTGAGACGATCCGCAGCACCAACAGCAATCTGCAGAGTCCAGGAAAAGCATATGGAGAGCATGGGGGGTTCTGTACCAGTGGGTGAGTATTTATAGCCGGATTCCTCTACTTTGTTACTAATGGAGGACTTCACAGAAAGTTGAAGAATTTTCTCTAGAGGGGTGAAGGAATGGTCCAGATCTGCCTCCCATCGATCCAAAAAGGGCAGGGGAAATTTGCATCCGACATCAACAGGAGGGAGTAGAAAAGAGAGAGGTGTCTAGATGTGGGGTTTGGGCATTCATACAAGGGTGTTGGCAGACGGTGGAAGAGGGAAGGAGAATGTAATGAAGGAAGGAAGTGACTGAGTTGGCGCCGTTTCCAAAAATCCAAATGACTGAGGCAAAATGAACAGCTGAGGACCAGGAGATGCTATCACTAAAGTGATGGGCTTTAGGTTTATTGCGTTAACGTAGTCTCATAAAGGCAGGATCCCTAAGGGAAGGGGGAAGTCAGATTTCCAAACATAGGGAACAGAGGTGAAGGTTGAGGAGAAATATTCTTAGAAGAAAATGCAACTTGTGCCGATTTCCATGTGGGGCTTTTAGTAGGGTGAGCATGTAGGTGACTAGGAATAGAAGAGGTACACCATGGAAAGGTCTGCAGGGGGATGTTGGAGAAGGATTGCTCTGCAGTCACCCATAGTTTATGTTGGGTGTGTTTGCACCAATCAAGCACTGGGGTGAGGTGTCAGGCCCGGCAGTAAAGTCTAATATCAGGCGCCACTAAGTCCCATCACACTTGCGTCTACGGAGTATGCTATGCTTCAGTCTTGCTGGTTCACCAAACCTTTTTTGGCTTTACTTCTCTTTTGGGTCAGAGGAGTACATGTGCTCCTGTGACCCAAAGTTAGCATATAGTACGGTACTGCCAGCTGTATGCTAACAGCACAGAGCCATGCCGTATTTGGGATCTGCGCTGCTTCCTAATTGACAGCTGACTCAGCTTCTCTAGAGCCAGACCCAGCTGCACCCACACCAACGCCAGACAGCTGCAATGCCCTACACCGGCTCTAAGCATCGGAAAGAGTATTTGTGCTCATGCTATACCTTGAAAAATATTTTTTGTCTTTATTTCCTCTTGAAAAAAGCATGACCCGCTATGTGAGTGTCCCTAGACGCTTATGTACCTATAGCCTCATAGCTGTGTATCTTTAGTGTGAGATCTCAGGCACTGCTGCCTCTGACTGCTAGTCTCACCAGATTTAGAGTGAAATTTGGAAATATCTCCACTGTGCTGCTCACTGCTCTGCTTGCTGCAGGCACTGACATAAGGAAGCAAAGCCCTGTCTCTACCTAGATGGCCTCTCCACACAGATAGACATTGCAAAACAAGACATGGTAAGTCAGTAATGGAGAAAGATCAGCTCCAGGGACACCACAAGCAATATTGGTAACTAGTCCTTTGCCTGCTGCCTACTTTTTTTTGGCACAGCTTCCACAATTCATTCCCTCTTTAAAGAAAACAAAGTGAAGGGAATTTATCAAACCTGGAGCAGAGAAAATCTGCAGCAGTTGTGTATGGTAACCAATCAGCTTCTTGCTTTCATTTTCAAATCTTAACTGAACAAACTGAAGAGAGAAGCTGATCGGTTCCCATACAAAACTGCTCCAGATTTTCTCTGCTCCAGTTTTGATAAATTCCCCCCAGTTAATAAAGTTTATTTGAAAGTGTTGCTTTGACTTTCACATTTATTTTTCCATATACCAACTTGTATTTTCCTCTTCTAGTGACCATATGTAATCAGGCAGTGTAGTATGAATCCTAGAAAAGACTGAACACCTTTGGCCCGGGAGGTCAGACACAACCAACTGGCCATTTCATGGTAGGGGCAAATTGCTGTGGGCCACTTAAAGGGTGATAATGGTGCCTTATTATAAAGTGGACATGGTGAAAGGTGGGTGTTCCTAAAAAAAAATGATTTACTTTGATGCATCTTTCCACATCTTCCAGCACCAGCTTCCTTTACATCTCTTGAAATTTGGTTGCATGATCTAAGAGCCACAAAGGAAGACTTTTCTCTATCAGGTTCTGTGATAGCAGTTTTGAACAGGGAGCAGGTACATTATTATGCTAAGCATGTGTCACTCACTGCAGCTTACACTTTCATCGATATCTGGATGGTGAAGCCCCCCTAAACCCCTCAGCCCAGTCCTTCCTATATGCATCCCTGCTGAACAACTGCTGAGATTACGGAATATTCCAATAAGCAGTCTACAGTTTTCAATCAATGTGAGCAAATTAATAGACCTGACCTGGGATAGAGAGATCAAAACCTGCTTATGTAATGAGTAATACGGCTTGTATCATGTACATACAAACAAAAACGTTTTAACATTAAAAACCAATTATGTGATAATTTACATGCTGATATCACTATATCACTCGGCTGTAGAATCATCTCTGAATTGGTGCTGACACTGGAGGGTGGCTACTTTTGTTCCCCATGATCTCTGTGTGTGTTGTAAATTAGTCACTGCTTCAAGCCCCCTCCCAGGAACAATTTTAAAAACAAAATCCGGGGACATTTTATCCCCGGAAATAAAATAAACCTATTTTTATATAGTAACCTGATCCCTGGATTCACCAAAAGTGCAGCTGCCCGTCTCCCACGCTGTTAGAAGCTGCATACAGCGTGTGCTGGTTACTACTTAAACCGGCACGCTGTGTGCAGCTTCTGAGAAGATACGCTATTAGCGTAGCGGGAGCGATGCAAAATGCGCAGTCGGCTTCCTCGCTTCCTTATGAGCCGGGAGGCTGCGCTTGTCAGTGGATCAGGTGAGTATTTAAAAAAAAAAATTGGTTTATTTTATGATCCCGGGGACATAATTTGTCAGGAGATGGTCTCTTCAATCCGGGGACTGTCCCCAGAAATCGGTGATGAATGTAGGACTGCAACAACTAATCGACTAAGTCGATTATAATCCATGATTGAAAAAGTTGTCAACATTTTCAATCATCGATTAATCAGCTTTCGATTAGTTGGCCCTGTTCACGGCTTCACACACGCCGCGTGCCGCACCTCCTCCCCGTCTTACGCTTGCCACTTCCAGACCTGCCCGCCCACATCCACGTTCCACACGCCGCAACTCCTCCCCGCCTCACGCTTACTGCTGCCAGACCTGCCCGTCCATATCCACGCTCCACACGCTGCACCTCCTCCCCGCCTTGCCACTGCCAGCCCACATCCACGCTCCACCTCCTCGCTGACTCATGCTTGCCCATGCATTGTACACTACAAATCCCAGCAATAATACATTATACAGCGCAATGCGGAATTCCACCAGCTATAATGTACTATTGCTGGGATTTGTAGTCCTCTATAGCTGATGCTGTTCTGCAATGCTGTACAATGTATTTCTGAGTTAGTGGCAGAATTACCAGTGTTGCAGCAGTCATGCACACGCACAGCCATCCCTCCACTACCAGTGTGCTTTAAATTTCCTAAACCAATAGATACATTCACACTACTGTTACATGAATGGCAAAAGTGGCAGACAGGGCGCGGAGAAGGTGGGGAAGAGGGAGAGCGGTAGGGGTGCCAAGTTGTTCCACCATGGGCCTCTGGGTTGTACTTGCCCCCTGGGCTAAAAGTTGCCTGTCAGCCCCTGCCCATGATGGACTATAATCTCAATACAAATTAGTAAACTAAGCGTGAGATTGTATTCCATCACAGGAGTGAGCTTAGAGTGGTGACTACTTTACATCACACACAGGGACCATGGGGAACAAATGTAGCCACCCTCCAGAAGGAAGGGCAGTGTCAGCACCAATTCAGAGATGATTTGAGGATCTACAGCCGAGTGATACACAAATAAGATACATTTTTGTTAATAGTTAAGGTACTTGAGTGCATTTTTAAGATTTCAACTCCTGAGTTTAGTGTGAGTTTGAATCCACTGTCATGGAAGCTTACTTATGTGACATAGCAGCACATGGGTATAGGTTTCATAGTGATAATAAGGCACCATCCAAGATAATTATCTTATTTATCTTTGTCCCACTTTACTCAATCTTACTTCTTCTGTCTGAATAAGGACTGCTCTGGAGCTCGATGTGTTGAGGGGGTTTCAAGCCACATCACACAAACAGAGAGAATGAAGCTAATGCCGCTTATGTTTGAGAGTACCATAATGTTCATGTGAAACTGAGAGACATCATATTAAGAATGGAGGCTGTCTATTAACGCCACAGGGAAGGGCAGGCTCTTGTAGACCTTACTAAAATATTTATTTATGGTCATATACATAAGGTGAGTAGGATTGTGTGAAGTTGTGGTGGGCATGGTTGTCAGTCCAGTTTGAGCTTCACTCACAATAGTGGTGACATACATTGGAGTTTGTTCACATGGTTTCGGAGGTGACCAGCAGCAGCACCAGGGTGGGTGTCACCCGGTGCAGCCACCGCGCATATGTTATGACATGGTGTGATGTCATCATGCCATGGTGGTGAAGTACTTCATCTTGGAGATGGATGCTGGCAAAGAGAGGGGATATTGACATGCTGGGTTCAGGTATGCCACAGGCCCCCTCCTCTTGTGCTGCTGTCGGGCTCGCAGTCCATGATCAGGTGCCCTACTTTTAAGAGGGGGTGACACCAAAATGACTGTTACTCATTTTGGTGTCACCTGCTCCGATGATGTCACCCGGTGTGGGCCGCACCCCCCCTTGTGTTGCCACTGGTAATGACCTTTGTTTTCAAAGACTGTTTTCTTCACGTTTGGAGAGATTACCAATATACAGAAATTTTTAACAGCAACACATACAATTTTGTTAAAAAACTTTTATTCTGTTGTGCAGTTTGTTTGAGTTTATTTGTTGGCACATGAACTTTGTATACGTAAAGTATTCACTTTGTATTTATTTGAAGCGCTACACTGTTATATATTTTTTGTTAATTCTCACCATATGTTATTCTTGATTGTAACACTATGAAATATGGAAAAGTCCAAGGCGGAAGATGTTTATAGCAATGTAGGTTACAGCTTTTATCATTGTGTAATATCACATTCTAAAAACACATCAATTTCTGCCTCAGGAAATATAGAGCATGACAATATTGCCATCTACAGCATAATGGAAGTATTGTAGGAATGCAAGCATACGAGCATTTACATTTTATACCAAGCACTAACTTTAAGGCTATTTTAATGTATTTGGACTACATTGAAGGGTGTCCAATGTGCAGAGAATGTATGTAGTGGTGACTGGATCGGAGGGAGATGTTTCTGTGTCCCATCACTGCTCATATATGGAAACACTTCCTTCTTAGGATAGCACTTAATAAGAATTCACAGCACATCTCTATTATGGAAACAGTGTCCAATACAATCCTAAAAGCGTGATTTACACTGGAACCCACCAGATGACAAGAATTTGCTCAGGGGAGCAGAGTGCATGGGCTTCCTGGTTTTGGGCCCACTGCATGCTATGCAAAGGCTGGAGTGAACTGGTAAGTGCTCCTTTGGCCTGTGTGGGCCATTGTGCACAAACTCTGGATAAGCTGGTTTTCTCACACCCTGTGGTATGTTCTCTGCAGATCTGGCTGACCTGCCATGAGTCCACAAATCTATCACAAGTATATCCTACAGATTTGTGATGCTTTTTGCCTAGCCCATTACTGCCCTACAAAGTCAGTCATGGTTTAAAAAAAAATGCATACTCATATCATTACATGCTATATTAGTTGGAGTTTAGGGGGGTGTCATTAATCTTCCTTAAAGTGTAGTTCCACGTTTGCAGTCAAATTTGAGAAAACCCCTTTGTTATGTGTTCCTATTTACACAGCATTCCGGAAAAGAATGAAAAAATATATTTCTTCCCTTTTTAGATTATTTTGTTGTAGCAGCCAAGATGCTTAAATCTAGGTTTGCTGAGCAGCACCTTCACAGTGATCTGTCCTTATAGAATGAATTAAGACTGTAATGTGTGGATTGGGTCTCTCTCAATAACTTCATTAACATACAATGCACAAGCCAGGCTTTTCATTTTTCCAGTAAAGATAGAGTACCTCAATGTGCTGGGGTTGGTGTTGGGGTGTTGGTGTGGAGAACAGAGGCCTGTTGAGTAAGAGGCTGGGTTTTTTTACTTCTTGGAGGAGATTGCAGATAAAACAAAAAGTTGCCATGTATGCTATCCCTATCCTTACGATTTCATAGAAGCAGGTAATCCTTTTGTTGATGATATGCCACCAGATTCAGAATCAGTAGGGTACATGGCCATTAAAATGGTGCAAAAAAAAATAATGGGGGCAAAGATCATTATTGGATGAAAAAAAATATGCCCCAACCCCATATAAAAGGAGTTTTTATCATTTAGACAGCATGGATGGTGGAATCTTACCTACTGGGCTATTGTATTGGCATTGGCTGCTGAATGGCTGTCTTGCCAGACTGTTTGGCTGACAATTTTTGCCTGGCTCCTTTGGCAAAAGTCAAATTAAAGCCAAGTCACTGCTCAAATTAAAGCCAAGACAACAGGATGAATTTTGTGCAGTGTATGGCCAGCTACTAGCCTTGATTAATTGTCATTAGTTAAAAGAAAGAAACACAGGAGCGTTGTCAGGAAGCCAAATTCTAGCCATAGGCAACAGCTTAACCCACCATCATTATTTCCTTAGTTCCCCACCTATGCACCTTATGCTATATATATATATATATAAACAAAACCAAAATGGAGTATTGTAGTATGCGATGATACCTTTCTTATTGGACTAACAAAATATATAAAAGACAAGCTTTCAAGAGTTAAGAAAATCTTCCCTGTAGTAACAAATCAGAAATTTCCTTTTATTCTCATGCACTGCAGGGGAATCATGCAAAGAAAATCTGACTGGTTGCTATGGGCAACATGAGCATGGAGATGAGGCAGTCTTTTTTTTCTACCCTCTCCTGTGGCTGTGGTAGCCAATCAGAAGGCGTAGTAGAGTGTTAGGTCACACTAGCTTAGTGATGTAGACAATAGTTTTGGATGAGACATCTGCTGAGGTATCAAACATGCTGGGCCTGCGCTGCTGGGCGATGTCATCAATCTGCAGGCCGCACCAGGAATAACAACAACACACAGCGGAATATGTAATACTGCCATTTACTGAACTGTTTACTGGCCCTGTGTCCTTCTCATTTCTCTCTGTCCTCTCCTATCGTTTATCATCTGTGCACGCACATTATAGGCCATCATTTATTGTATTTAGTTCTAATTTACACTGACGTGTCTGACACTGAGCAAGCTTCTGTGTTGGGACAGGTTCTATGGTGAGCTTAGGGCCATCTAGCACACTCATACCTCCCAACTGTCCCTGATTTCGAGGGACTGTCCCTCATCTGGAACCAAATCCCTCTGTCCCCCTTTCCTCCTCAGTTGTCCCTCTTTTTGGTCTGATGTACAGATATTTATGAAAAGGTTACTATTTAGCTACTAAAAGTGTTATTCAGCACTAAAAACTTAATTTTATCTCTGGGTTAAACCAATCATTCTTGGTCTATGAATAGTTAATGGTCCGCATAACTGGGGTTGTGGAAGGGGGGTGTCCATTGCCTAAATACAATGGGGGGACTCATAAAAACTGGATCAGACAGAATCTGGAGCAGTTGCTCGTAGTAACCAATCAGCTTCTCTGTTTCATTTTCAAAGCTTAACTGAGCAAACTGTAAAAAAGAAGCTGATTGGTTGCCATGGGCAACTGCTCCAGATTCTGTCTGCTCTAGTTTTTTATGAATTCCCCCCCTTTGTGCTGAAAGGTGTCCCTATTTCTCATCTCATGAATACTGATGCTGGATTCTGATGCCGCTGGTCACTCACATCCAGATATTATTTCAGAATGTGAGGGTTAATTTACTAAACGTTATCGATATTCAGGTCACGTGACCTTTTTTTGGGAAGTATCGCATGCGATAATGAAATGTTCAATTTATTTAAAAGAAAATAATGAATGTGAATGTAATAAATAACGCATAAACTGTAAAAACTAGACATGTGCGCCGGCGAAAAATTCAGTTTGTTTCGAATTTTTCGTTATTTTGTTTTCGGGATTCGGGTCTGAAAGTCAATTCTTGGAATTTTCGTTAATTTCAGATGATATTTACGAACAAATTTTCATTGCAGCAAAGTAACATTTGAAAAAAAAAGTGAAATTTTTCTTTTTAACTTTTGACAGTCCACAGAAACAATAAAAAAAACAGGATGAGGCCCCCCCCCACCCCCAATTCATACCAATTTAAAAGAAGCGTGAGGCCTCCCCTCAAATCGCTTACCAGACCCTTGATCCAAGCAACAGCCTGGCACAGCAGGAGAGGGAAAAGGGGGGCATGTGCCCCCCCCCCCTACCCCTGCACACATACCACATGCCCTCAACATGAGGACAAGGGCCTCTTCTCTAGAACCCTGGCCTGGTGGTTGTGGGGGTCTGCGGACAATTCCAAATTGGGGAGGTGATTCCACTCTTTTTATTTTTTAATGCATTTTTAACATTTAACTCCTGAGTTTAGGGTCACTTTAAGCATTTCAAAAATTATTAGCATCCATCTGTTCACAACCCCACTACAAGTCAAAGACTCACCCTGAGGTGAAATGTCAGACCACCTGACCTCCCAGGGTCCCCTTATAGCCTCTAGGTGGTAAGAGGGTGCTACAATAAGCTTAGCTAAAAAGTGTCACTATATTCTTCTTTGTGGTAGGACCAACAAATCGATTAAATTCTCTGTGTGAAAGGTAAGTGGCCTATAAAGGGGCATATGACTGTAGGTGATGTGCCTACAGGTACCAATAATGTAATTACAATACACTATAATGGTATCTCTTCCACCTTTCCAACACTTATTCTTTTTATAAATGAATCCCACTGTTTATGAAACGTTTTTATTTAATGATGCAGGTTCACCAGCTCTCTGCAACCATGAGACGTACTACACAGAGTTCTGTAAATGGCAATAAGGCCCCTGCAAAGAGAACATCGAAAACAACCCGCAATCCCAGACAGTTATCAGAAAAGGCAGATGAACAGCCTTTTACAATGGTAAAGAAACCTGCACCGGAAGTGGAAACTCTCCTGCAATATGCAATTCCCATTACAGACCGTGAAACCAGAACTAAGGCTGAAACCTCTATGAATGAAATCAGACAGATACGCAACAAACTCAGTGAGGTAAAAACTCTTGGTAAGGGTCACATAGAATAACCCAGAAGATTAAAGCCCATTGTGTAATGCATTTCATGCCACTGCGTGTAACATTTGAGAACAAAAAAAAGTAGGTGAAAAATGTGAGGCTTTTGATCTTTGTTCTTACATTTGTATGTGATATGGCTGCATGAAAAACATGTTACTACAAGTATTTATATCATAAGCTGTATTTTCAGTGGATTCATTCAGAAACACATAAACAACGGCACCATAGATATATATATTGTACGTTAACTCCCTGTGCTTTATTCCTTTTGCTATTTAATAGTATGTCAGAAATCTAGAAGAAATGTATGATGAGCGCAATGGAAAAATGGAAAGAGAGTCTTCCCATGTGGTAAGAATACATGTGCTATTTTTGTATAAGGTTCAACAAGGCCGATGCTAGGAGAGGGGGCACCACATTAGGAGGGGCGCCGCTGCCAGAATGAGCAACCGACTAGGGATACACTGATAGCAGGCATTTTCACGAGTACTCGTACTCATGAAAATGCCTCGATACTAAAGGGTAATACCGGTGCTAAAACCGGTTACCTCAGCAGCCTTCGTGTGAATTGCGCAGCTTGTTTACAGCACTGGAAATACATCTCCCCCTCCTTAATGGGGAACCCCGCAGTGCTGCTTACACTTCACCAGCCCGCAAGACCCTCTGGACCCCTGCTGAGACCCTGCACAGCCCACCTGAGAACCTGCACAGCCCTCCAAGAGACCCCGCACAGGCCACCCGAGACCCCGCACAGCCCACCCCAGACCCCGCACAGGCCACCCGAGACCACACACAGGCCACCCGAGACCACACACAGGCCACCCGAGACCACACACAGCCCACCTGAAACCACACACAGCCCATGGCATTCAGAAAGGCCCAGCTGAGTCACAGAGGAGAGGCTTGAATGAAGCGATTTCAAGCCTCACCTCCGTGTGCGAATAGGTGTCTTTAGACCCACTTGAAATCACTTAATTCATGACAGATTAGAAGGGGCACTGCTGGGAAAATAGAAGCAAGCCCAGAGTCGGTTCTTTAATTACCAAAGCAGCACTGGAGAATGAGGCGATTTGAAGCCTCACCTGCGGTGGATCAGGAGGTGAACAACAGTGACAAAAAGAGAGCCCAGTAGTGTGGAGTGGGGGCGAGGGGAAAGAGTCTAGCTGCACCACTCAGGAGAGATCAACTCCTCTGAAAACTGTTATTTCACTTAGCTTGGGCAATGATAGGTTGTATAATTTGCTGACTTCACAGATATGCTAGATACAAGATGTCTCATGAGCAGTTTATTTCTCCATCCCATCTGAGAAAAAATTATTTGTTTCTTGTGTATTATGGAGAATCCATCAGCTAAGGATAGCTCCATCATTTGTTTTAGTATTGAGATATTTTTGTTGTCCCTGACAAATATAAGAATACGGCATGTGATGCAACACAAAAGAAACGTACAAAACCTGTCAGCCTGAGCACTGGGCAGCACAGTGGTGTAGTGGATAGCACTTCTGCCTTGTAGCACTGGGGGTCACTGGTTTGAGTCCCAGCCAGGTCACTATCTGCAAGGAGTTTGCATGTTCTCCCTGTGACTGCGTGGGTTTCCTCTGGGTACTCTGGTTTCCTCCCACACTCTAAAGACATGCTGGTAGGTTAATTGGCTCCTCTTTAAGTTGGCCCTGTATGTATGCATGTGAGATAGGGACCTTAGATTGTAAGCTCCTTGAGGGTAGGGACTGATGTTAATGTGCAACTATGTAAAGTGCTGTGTAAATTGTTGCCGCTATATAAATACCTGTAATGAATAAATAAAATAACACCAGTGAATACAGTTATGTATTCAATTATGAATGATATATTTTTTTTAAATGTTGCTAGTTGAAATATTTGAAATTGACCTCATATGAGCCTCTTGTAATCCTCTGTACAGCCTAGTAAAGGGAGGAGACGCAGTAAGAACCGATCAGGTGACAACACAACCTCCCACTCACAATCCTTGAGGTCTTACTATCTGTTAATTTGGACAGTCCTCTCTATGGCCTAACACTCCTCTACCATTGACAGAAAATATATAGTGGGTTTGGTAGTGGCTTTTTTCGCTGCTAGTAGGTGATTTCTTCTTAAGTGTGCTCGGTGGTTCCATTCACCTGAAGCAGACTTGGTGGTTGGTTTTCTTGTCCTACAGTGAGTAAGATGTACCCGCAGTTACCACATCATCTCCAACAATGCACAAGACAAGGCGTCTCCACAGTTCCATACGTAGGCTGGTGCTAATGATGGTATCACCCTGACGGACACTCCAGGAGAGTTGGTCAAACATCTCTTGTTTCACAGTCGGCACATAAAGGAGCAAAAAAAACCAATAGGCATAGGTTTAAAAGATGGTTCCTCTCTATGTGCGGACATACAGAGGGTATACATACATACATATTTCTAAACTGTTCTAGCTGCCAATAGATTTGTAGCTCATGATAGCCTCTTTGTAAACCAGGCCACCTGCAAGACAGCATAGCTAGGCCCTGCTTCTCTCTGCAGATTACACTGCAACTAATCAATACAGCCTGCTCCAGGACTCACCCTAGTCTATGATTGGACAGTGAAGGAGGAGTAGCAGCACATTGATGAGGTAATTCTTCTGCTCTCCTCTCCTGTAAATGTGGTAACAGACAGAATTGAGCAAAGCAACAGAGCTGCTCCTCCTTCCCCAGTCTGAGTGCTGCTATGAATAAGATTACAGCATGCTTCAAGTACTGAAGCAAAACTCTAGTGTGTTGGATAAGGTGGGGAAATGTTAGAACCTCTATCATGTTTCATTGCTATTTCTGGGGGGATCTTTGTGTGAATTGGCCCTGGCATGTTAATGTAATTTAAGCAATTGTGTAGGAGGGGAATTTCCTTCCCTTTGAGAAATTTTGTCCCATTTCACCTTGGAGAGGAAGTGAAGGCAAATCATGCCAACTGGACACAGACAGCAAAAAATTAACTAACAGGGTTTGAAACTCTTCCCTCCCCTATCCAATTTTTGGTTGTACATACACTTTGAAGATGACCTGGTCATGCTGTCATGAACGTCTCATCTTGTGACATGCACCAATGATGGAGTATACAAACAGCTATGTTGACCCAGATTGCATTTGTTTATGTTTTTCTAAGGGGCTGATATATACATTTTCCTCCCCGCCAAATGCTGGGTGATTAGGTTCACATGGCATTTCTGCCATTGGATGGATCCAGGGGAGCATAGGAAATTGCAATGCTTCTCAGCTCCACCTAGTGGCAGGAATGCCATGCAAATGTCTTTTGTCCATCATATGGCTGGAATGAAGATTTATAAATCACCAGTTGGAATTTACTACTCTACATCTACTTCTGAAAAGAAACCACAAAATGTTTGCTATCAAGTGACAGCCACAGAAATGAATAAGAGTATGAATTCAGTCAAATGTTTCTGATATTAGATGGAGAAGCCACTTTCCTCTTTCCTGACCATCTGCGATTCTGCAGCTTCTGAACTGGACATCACTATCCATGAAGAGCATCAGGTAAGAAATATGAGATTTTCAGTTGTGTTCTTTGGTGTTGCACATTTATCCAATTTATTCTACCCTAAAAAGAATCTTGGGCATACATATTATTTAAAGAGCGGTTATGCTTTTCAGAGATATTGTCACCTCTCTTTATCTCTTAACTTAAAAATAATGTTGTTTCAATGTAATTTTATGATGGCATTTCTGTTTCTTTCTTCAGATCCTGGAGTCATTGCAGATGGTATGTTCTGTATAAAAACCAGTATATGAGAATATAGCTATGGGTCTTGAGTTCTGTAACATATTTTTTGCTAATACTTTATGTTAAAGTGCGTCATGTGTTACTGTATATAGCAACTAATTTTAGGTGAATCTGTTGCAAAGTTTGTTACTTGCAGATCCTGCCAGTAGTTCCTGTTGCAGGCTGTCTGCCATTCTTTCAGGTGGTAGTTGCTGCCTATCTAAAAGACCTGATGGTAGGCTGACTATATGTCCCATTTAAACGGGACTGAACCGTTATTTCTTCATTTTTCTCCTGTCCCGTCATTTCTTTAAAAAAATAATTGTGTCCTGTTTCCCTTCTTAGGAATGTGCTCTAAGACTGTTCACCTCCTCAACCACCTACCGTCCATTGGCCGTAACTAAACGGCTGGACGGGAGATTTGTAGATGCGGGGTGGGCATCTTAAAACGTCAGTACACGATCTCTCTCTAATCTCCCGAATACAGGAAGTGAGGTATATTACATCACTTCCGCATTCAGCTGTCATTCCCGTCTACAGAAACTGGGGAGAAGCTGGTGACAATGGTGTCACAAGGGGGGTGTGGCACGCACACGGGTGACACCAAAATGACAGAGTCATTTTGGTGCCATCCCCTCTGAAAAGTCGGGCACTCGGTCATGGATCGAGAGCCCGTCACTTTTCGGGAGAGAGGAGAGGACCCGGCGGCATACCTTATTACCTTATCCCGCCGGGTGACTGTCCCCTCCTCTCCCTGCTGGCTTCCATCACCAAGATGGCCGCCGTGAGGTATCAATAAGATCGTCGCGAATGACATCATCACGCACACGCGGCAACGTCACGTGCATGGGCAATGATGTCACAGCGGGGTGTCACCTGGTAACGGCTGCGGGTGACACCCTCCCTCGTGATGCCCCTGGCTGGTGAAGCAGATCTCAGCCTCATCAGCTTCTCTGGGGGTCCTTAGGTGTCATTAGGGGTCTTGGAGACCCCTGATGGCACCATAAAGAGGACCTGTCATGTAAATTGGCTATCAAATAGGGGGGTTCTTAAAAAAAATAGTCACATATAAAAACAAATACAATTTTTTTTTTCAAGTCCCCCGCCACGCACATACGCACGCAAACATGTGTTGGGTGCGCCTACGTTCAAAAACGATTGCGCCTTCTGTGCCGCACATGTTACATATCACCGCGAACGTCGGAGTGAGAGTACTGATTTTAGGGCCATTAATTACTGAAAACACTAAACTAAAACAGCTTTTAAAGCGTCGCCTATGGTCAATTTTGGGTGTGGTCTTTTTTTGCGGGCTTGCGCAATGTTAAGGCTTGACGTGTTTGGTGTCTATTTACTCGATGTGACCCCGTCTTTTATATTTTACCAAAAAATTGGGGTGATAATAAATGTTTCATAACATTTCATAGGGAAACAGGTTTTGTTTTTTCAAAATGTACGCTTCTCCAGGTTATCATAACCTTTACAATTATTAAAAATAACATGTCAAAATGCTTAACATTCCCATAAATTTATATTCTAATTATCATGTTTTTATGATGATAACTGCCAAGTGTACTGGACAAAACCAAACCCTGCAGATATTGAATGCCCGGCATAGAATGTTTGGTAGTATGATGAAAATTTGTTATACCACGATTACAGCTTAGCTCCCACTGTTTTATATGTTTAGAATTTGTCTACAAAACCTGGGCAAGAAGCGTTACATAACTTAATTTTTGTCTTGTAGTGGTATGGCAAGGAGGTGCAACTGTTAAAACAGGTGAATTTTTAGACAAATTTCAGTGCATGTAAATTTTTTGACATTCTGAATGGTGATTCTTCTTATAATATGTGCATAGTTTTTTATTTAGTACCGTGTTTCCCCGAAAATAAGACCTACCCCGAATGTAAGACCTAACACTATTTTTAAACATTCCTGTAATATAAGACCTACCCCAAAAATAAGACCTAGTTTGGGGGTGGGGGCGGCCCAGAGAGCAACCAGAGTCATGGCGGGGACTAACCGCTGCGCTGCAACTCCCGCATGCCGCCCGTATCACGAACTAAACAGACACCCGTCTGCCTTTGCTTAGAGAGCTGCCGCCGGGCAGAAAACTACATTTCCCAGCAGGCAGCGGCACAGCGCGGCAAGGAAGTATGGCCAGTGGGGTCGGGGTGAGGTGACTGAGCCTCAGTCACTGTGGCAACTTTTGACTGGAGGTCCGGGCAGTCCAGCCTGGCGACGAGAGAGGTGGCTCCCTGGCGGGGATCCCACAGAGAACTGTGGACGGCATCAGAGAGGAGAGCTCCAGGACAGCTGCAGCCTGCAGGTATTGTGACACTGTGTGTGACAGTATTTAAATTAAGACATCCCCCGAAAATAAGACCTAGTGTGATTTTTTTGTGGGGAAAAAATAAATATAAGACAGTGTCTTATTTTCGGGGAAAGTAGATATTACTTGTGAGAGATTGGCAAAATAAATAGGACCTGTTTGTGGTCAGTTCTGCTCTGTAGCATGTCTAACTGAGCAGTTCTGCATCAGGAACAAAGAAAATCTCTGTTCCCATGGACTAGTGAGAGCTTTTCTTCTTGTGTTTCATGTTTCAAAAAATGCACAGCTGTTTATGGAAGGGTGTTATGAACATAAAAGGCCTCTTCTATATAAGCTACATATTCCTATGAATGGAAAAAGAGTTTTAGCAAACACAGTGGCAAATTATAATATCCAGCAGTGCTACATACTCCTCCCCAACAGGACTTTACTATTCTTTTTGACTTTGTAGTGCACCCCCTTCCCGGTCAGTGCTATCCCAATATAGGATAACACTACCGTTGTCTCTGAGGGGGTGATCTACAATAAACTGAACTAACGGCTCTCCCTGTCTTTCCTCTATAAGAAACCTCTACTATGGATCCACAGCACACCAGCACACCTTGAGTTGGTAGGGTCGGTTGCTATGGGTTACTACAGCTCCGATCCTTCTTGTCTAGGGGTATTGTTGCTCACCTTGCCCATCAGCACTTACCGCCCTTCGGTTGCACGATTGAAGTGAGGTCCAGACTGTAGTTATGATGCTTGAAACATTTATTGAAGAACTTCAGGGAGAGAGGTAGAGGAGGGTTAGGATCATCCAGGCAGATGTAGACTCCATGACTTTCCAGAGAGTGTGGTCACAGCTTCCATGCACAGCAGGCCAGGCACCTGACACTGCATCACTTGAGGTAAGAGTTACTGATCCTTGTCTTTTAGCAGCAGCAACCACTGGACCTGCTGCCACCAGGCTCCAGAGTGATTCATTCCAAGACCAGTCTCCAGGTTTTGAGGCTTGGTCAACTCAGGTAGTCCAGCGCAGCCTCCCCGCAGCCAGGGCCTGGGGGAGGAAGAGAGAGCTCACATGGCTCACCCCGAGTATTTATCTCCTTCCCCAGCATGCACCACTGGCTCCTTCAACAGTGATTGGCTGGGAAGGGATATCTACTCCTAGCAATCCCATTTTCCACTCTGTTCTATCACCGGGGGGCACCCTGCAGTAACTCTGGCAGCAAACAGATGGCAAGCAATTATAGATAGTTTAGGGGGAGAACCACATGAACCAAACTACAAATTAGTATCAGACCACATACAATCTGATAAACACTAGATTTAATAGCACCCTTTCCACTAGGGCACTACATCTTTAAAGCTAAGAATGTGTTTTCTCTCCTTTTATTGGTATTGTCGATGCCATGCTTTAGAATGTCTTCCTGTAAAGAATCTTATTATTAGATTGGGTCTCTACCTCATACTTATAGTATATGCTCTGTCCCCGCTACACGTACCCTGTAGCCTGTGTGTAGCTGGAGATGCCGCTAAACCCTCCTATTCTGCAATATGCCAGAGTGAAATCTTGATGCCTTAGTAACAAAACAAGGTGAGTGAATCTGGTATAAGAACACAGAAACAGAAACATACAATCAATATATTGTATGACACTTCTAAACATAGCGTTAGCCTCCAAATACAGGAAGAAATAAGTCCATCCACACCAGCAATGCTGCCTAAGAGAGATTTGGGCTCTTTCCTCCAGACAGTGCTACAGATGGCAGTGGATTCTCTCCTCCTTAGTCCTAAAATGGAGGCTGAACTCCAAAATTGCACCTGTTTCCTTCTCTTTGGACAGAGAGGATGTTGGGAGTTCATTAAAGAAAAACAGTCTAAGCTGCTGTAAATAGAGAGATTTTCTCTCCAGCTCCATCTTGTAGCCGATCTTGATATGGCAGGTACTTAAGCTTATAATTTCTTAATGCCAGAGGCAGAACAATATACAGTATGTAAAGGTAACACTTTTTTTTTTAATTATTGGATAGAGTGGGAAAAAGTTAAGCTGGCCATACACAGCTTGAAATTCAGACGATTCCTGCTAAATCAGCCAAAATTTTAAGAATGGGTGGCCCTGTCAGCACCATCTGGCTTTACAAAACTTAATGTAAAAATCAAAGGAGCTGGGTGGTAAATTGTCAGCTAAACAGATACAATAATTGTTCCAGTATTTACACAACCTAAATACAATAGCAAAAAGTGGAGATTCTCCCATCTCCAATCATAGTCGGTTGATTTCTCCCTGTTGCAGAGATCCAACCCTTTATTTGTCCTGTTGATTATTGTTAATGGTTAGTACACTAAGGGGCCTATTTATGAAAAAATTGCTATAGCTATCCCTCCAGCGAAACTACATGTACATTTGTTCTGTGCAAATTAATTAGCTGTTAAAATGGGGGAAAAAATCAAATGTCTTTAGGGCTATTTTCTCCTATGGTCTAATATTACATCACTTCCTGCATTCAGTGTCACTCTCCAGCTGCAGAAGCTAGAGAAGCAGATCTCTGCTTCATCAGCTTCTCTGGGGGTCCCTAGGTGACATTAGGGGTCAAGGCAAATCATTAAAGTAACCACATATACACTTTAAGCCCATAATATTATCTTGTTGCAATGTAAGGATGTTTTATTTTTTTCATGACCTTAGCTAGTTGAAGCAGACTTCACAACAGGTGACAACGATTCAGCATCTCCTGACACAGTAGCAGCACTTCTTAATCAAGTGACACAGAACTTTCACAAACTGGATGTAATAAAAAAACAGTTTCAAGAGCTTCCAAAAACTGCTTCCCAGAATCCTCCTCCAGCGCCAGTCTCATCAATCAAAACGTAAGTAGTTTAAAAACATTTTCCACTTTCAATAAGAATGGAAAATCTTTCTGTGCCCCAGTATGGACCATCAGGGGGTTTCCCTTTCAGAACCACTGTTTTCCAGGGCAGTCTCAATCATTTTATGCAAGAATGCAACTACGGCTTTAATGGTCAATAAACATTCCCAAAGGTTTAAGAATATTCCGTGAGTCCCCAAAAGTTGTTGAAAACCAGCAGGCATTTTTACTCATTAGCATTTTCTTATAAATGGCATATCAGTTTCGGGTGGACTGAAGCTTTTTTAAGGCCAGCCAGGGTAAAACATTGTCTACAGGGGAGCATGGCTTGGTTTTACCATTAATGCAGAAAAGGGTATCAGGAAAATACAACTGTGTATCCACTACAAACATTAACAATAAAGTCAATTTTTAAAATACTACATCTCTTATAAAAATGAAAACAAAACACTATAAACAATATTTCTTTTTCCAGGGCGAAGAACAAAAAGAGGGAGCAGCTCCCTGTGACACCCAACGTAACGAATGCAGCGAGTTGTAAGATACAGTTTTACAGTACATGTATAGGCTTGAAATATTATTCTAGCAGTATAGGTAGTTGGATTTTGGAGTGGTAATATGGAACGAATAAATTAAATCCAATGATAGATTCAAATATTAAATATTCAAAAATAAAATACACCAGATGTGTTGGGTCTGCGCTGGCCTTTTTTTTCCAGCTCAACCCCAACAAAAGACAAGGCGATTTGCCTTCCCACAGATGGGCACAATTCACACCATGCACTGTGCAACTTGCGCAGTGTCTGGTGTGAATGGACCCTATGTTTAAATGTAGCATAGGTAGGTTAAAACCTAAAACACAGTGGATAGCATTGCTTTTTGCAGTTTAATTGTCCTTGTTTCATTTCTGCCAATGGACATCAGCATCAGTGTGTGCCTAAACTGTTCTGTATTTTGTGTGGGCTTCTTCCAAGTGATACATTTTCCTCATTGGAGGTTAATGAAGATAGAAACATGGGAACTGCCATTGCTGATTTGCTAACAGTTACAGCTTAGGATCTGTCATGTTCATCCTTGCTCTCCTACCTAATGAGTTCTTGACCTGGAACAAACATGCAGCCGCTGAAGTCTAATAAGCCCAGACTCATGTTTATTATACCTGATCCAAGTCAGTGACCTGCTAGTTAGCCAAATCAAGTCCCAGATTATTTAATGTGAGTCTGTGGCATAAGTGAAACTTCAAATAAAATCGTCCCTCGAAAGAAAAAAAGTAAATGCTGACTTCTCATTAGAAAGGTGTAGGCTTCAGTGATTATTATTATTATACAGGATTTATATAGCGCCAACAG
The DNA here is from genome assembly GCF_000935625.1 of Nanorana parkeri. Lineage (NCBI taxonomy): Eukaryota > Metazoa > Chordata > Amphibia > Anura > Dicroglossidae > Nanorana > Nanorana parkeri. The sequence goes on from NW_017306913.1 coordinate 344,841, forward strand.
TTTGCGCAGCGCCTTACAATACAAAGATATTACAATACAATTCAAGACAAGATGGTGAGGAGTGCAAGGCCTATATAAATCATGTATAATAATAATAATCTCTGAAATCTATACCTTTCTAATGAGAAGTCAGCATTTGAAGATTTGGGGTTTCTACAGCCAACTCTTATGTCACTTCTGTGTCCTGTAGCAGCAGGAGGAACTATGATTAGACCTAGGGCCCAGACTGATACCCAGAATTACATTTTCTAAATATACCTTATCAAAGTAGCAGACAGGCGACGGTAAACATATACTACTTTTTTCTTTTGAGGGATGATTTTATTTGAAGTTTCACTTATGCCACAGACTCACATTAAATGACCCCAGAGTGTTTGGATGCTTAGTGGCCACACAGACCTACACTGAGTGGCCAGATTATTATGACCACCTGACAAAGGCAAGGCAAATTAGCTATAATTAGCTATAATTTTGCGCTGAAGTTGCTAGAGGGCCAGACCATTATAAATAGGGAAGCAGGTTGGTTACCACGGCAATAGAAGTGATTTTTTTTCTGAAGATATGGGTAAACAACGCGATTTAACAGCCTTTGAACGTGGGATGATTGTTGCTGCTCGGAGCCATGGAGCGAGTATCAGCAAAACAGCAGAATTCGTTAAATGTTCAAGAGCAGCTGTTGTTAAAGTGTTTAAAGACTGGACTGTCAGCCGAAAATCTGGGTCTGAACGTGCGAATTGTGGCCGTCAGCGACTAGTCAATGTTAGGGCAGAACGGAGAGTGGCAAGACTGGTACAAGACAACAGAAGGGCAACAGTGCATAAAATTACTGCAGATCTTAATCAGGGATCCTCTCAAATGATCTCTGAAGGCACTGTTCGCCATACACTGCATCGTATGGGACGGGCGTAACTAGAAATCACAGGGCCTCATAGCAAAATTTTGTATGGGGCCCCGTGATTGCTAGTCATGCCACTTGCAGAGCCCCAGCGGCGAGTGACCCTGAAGAGCCCACCATAGACTCTCTATAGTGGGCTCTGCAGGGTCTGAGACCTCTTACCTGTCAGCGCCTCTGTGGTCGCCGGGCCCCGCCTCCTCCATTCCGAACACCGCCCTCATCTGACACAGCTCCGCAGCGGCTATGAGGGGAAATGCGCCGTGGCCGCTGCTGAGCTGTGTGTGTAACAGCCAGCACCCCCACATGCCATAGCGACATAGCGATAGCACAACAAAACTCGATTCCAGATATTAGCTGATGTTTTTTGTTTGTTACAGATCAAGGAAAACAGAATGTGGTAACAATGCTGCAGAACCTAATTAACAGTAAAGATGGCAGTAAGTTTTATTTCTGGCCAGTGTTCGTTTGTACATTTTAACCGGGGTCTAATATTGTGGTTTGCCAGCTCATTTAGACACTACAAGTCAGCTAGAGCTGAAGTTTCCCCCCAATCAACGTGTTAATTAAATTTTTAAATAAGACCTTTCTGTTTCCATTACATACCTTATTTTAAACCCAGTGATGTCATCACTGAGTCTTTGTGTTTCTCTTTGCAATGCAGGCACAGATGGCTGGTGGGAGGAGCTGCCAGGGTGCTATACGAAGCTTCCGGGATTCCCGCAGTGGGCTGCTTCTTTAGTGTTGTTATTAAAATATCAACATGCCTTTGTGGGTGGATATCAGTCTTGGGGAGTGGGTGTTCCTAGGCAGACTGAATTTGCATGAAGACTATCCTAGGTAACGCTCATGTAATGCTGAGCCTCCATGATTAAAAGTGAACTGAAATCCACTGAATACAAGGGATGGATCAATGACATTCAGGCTGGGGAGGAAAGCGCTCGATGATGCTAAACATCCTCCAGTCAGGAAATAAGGTGGACTCAGTTTGCAGCTTCTAATGTTGTGAGGAGCTCGCAATGAAATCAGGCTAAGATTTTTTAGTAAAGGCTATGGTCATGTACAGCCCTGCAAGACTGGAGGGTAGGCTGGAGTTTAGCTTTAAAGCAAATTTGTACTGTAGCAACAGGTTCACTTTAATGGTGCCTACCCAGCAACATATAATTACATATCTTTTGCTACTCCACTGCTCTGTTAAGTTGCCAGGAGTGAGGAAAATACCCGGTACATGAGGGTATGAAGGAGGACTTTACTTACTCTCCGTACTGGGTGATTGAACCAGTGCTGTCACATGAGGGGGGAGAGAAGGTCAGCCCTGTGAAAGCTCCAACTAGAATGCCTTGGAGCTTACACTGGGATTTCTTTCCTCTCTTCCACTGGCTGACTGGGGCCTTATGTGTTTGAATACTTCCATATGAGCCTGCAAAAGGCATTGAGATCCCAAAATCAGTAGGGTTTTTTCAGACTGTGCTTTTAACTTGAACCGGTGAATCCAACGCAGTATAAAATACTAGTGCACCGAACAGGATCTATGACAATCACTGCATATCTGCATATTTTTTCAGTTGCTTTAAATGAATATTTGTGCAATGCAGTATATGTATCTATGTCTTCCCACAGATTCAAATAAAGCACTGGAAAAGATTATCCAAGAAGTCGGAGACACAATCAACTCACAAGAATCTTCTTTTCAAAAGTAAGAGGAAATGTTCTTTAAAACAGAGTATGAGAATATATATTATTGGCTATTTTTTGTCATTTATTGGTTATTTTTTGTCATGTATTTATATGACGCTAATATCTTACACAGTGCACTACAAGGTACATAGTGCTATTCACATGACTCCCTGAAGAAGCTTACAGTCTAAATCTGGACACACACAGAGTGAATTTTGGCCAATTCATCAGGAAATGGCCAAAATTCGATCCATTGGTGACCCTTTCCCCTTGACAGAAATCGATCATTAGATTGACTTTTGAAGAAGAAACATGTTGGAAATTCCTTGGCTGAACAATGCTTCTGACTGACGGCCATTTGGCTGAATAATTTCCAAAATGTTCCTCCCTTTTTCCATAGTCAGGATACAAAGCTCAAGGTGGGAGACACTTCCATCAGCCTGCAGGTTGAAGAAAAAAATATAACAGTGTATACCCTACTTTACAACCCAGTCATACCGACATTGGTACAAAAACTGGGCACAGTTTGCTCAGACCACCGTGTTTAGAAAATATTTTAGGCACCTGGAGGAGGTCCTCACAAACCCAAGATACAAACTCTATGCAGGTAGGTAGAACAATTTCTGTGGCAACTGGCCAATACCCATCTCCCTTCGTGGGCTGTTTAATGTGCCCCCTCTCCTTCAATTTTTTATGGCTTGCAACAGGAGTATCTGGGCAATGGATAACATGCCTACTTGGGTTTACATAAAAGTCACTCTGCAGAATTATATCACACTAACAAGATCAAGATACAGAAGTCAAGTTAATGTCAAATACACTATACTGAAAACCATGTTCACTGCACTGAAGCAACCAGAATCAAAAATATTTAAGCTCAAATACTGCAGAGGTAAATTCATACTGTACCAACACAACCAAAAAGGAAACAGGTTCACAGATACAGAACTACATCCAACAAAATAGACTCTAGATATATGAACCCAGAGGGGGCACATTGTTTTCAGTAGACTTTGCCACCAAGGAAACTGGGCATCACAATGAAGACATAACAGCAAGGCACTGGTGGCCAAGCTGGGCCCCTAAATTATACATGAGAATATTGCATGCACTCTGATTACCACCCCTGACAGCCTTGTTTCTTTAGTCCATGGTATTTTTTGTTAGGCAGAAATGTGGTAAACAATCTAAGCCCTCAGCTGCTTTGTTGACCCATGGTACTATTAAAAAGTCCAATACAAGTCCTTTGGAATTGGGTTTCATACTTAAAGCACAAAGCTCTACATGCTGCATTAGACCTTTATTATGACTGAAAATCACATTCTGGTACCTAGCTCATCCTTCAGATGTGCCTCCAGTGGAGACTATAATCAGTTTTGCTGGTGCAGAGATAGTTCACTGTTGTCACCTACAGGAAGGTTAATGCATGTAGACAGGATGTAGCTGCAAAGAAGCTTTTAGAGCTCAGCAGAGAGAAAACTGCAAGGCCCATGGTACCAGGAAGGCCCAGTTCTGTCCTTAAATTAGGTTATCTTGTTTCTACCCCTCACTGTTCTAGTGGAAACATCCCCCTCATGTGTTTATTAGCTAGCAGAGGTTTTCAGTGTTATACTGTGCCAGGCATTTTTGTTATAAAGTGGTTGTCATAATAAAGAGATGTCAAAGGGCCATTTTCCACACATGCCTCCCATGTTACATGAGACATTTGGGTACATTGTAGGACTTTAGGGCCAGCACCACCCAACTTATATGTTAGTTATTGTGTGGGCACAAATAAAGGAAATTATCCTTTAGCTTTTTAAATGACTTGGGGAATCTAGGCTTCTAAATCCCTTACAGCAGCTTGTGTCATGACTAAAGCAATTATGTGTAATCCATCAGGGTAAAGTGACCTCATCCTTTGACTTCATAAAGGCTCTGAAGGATGGATATAATAATAAAACATCTGTGCTAATGGAATAAAATTATTAAAATAATTAAATTTAAAACGGATGACTGGTTAAAAGCTGCTACACTAAGGATATAAGGCCTTAATAGTCAAAAAAGCAAAATACACTCAAAGTGCTTTTAAAGTGTCTAAATATACAAAAATATTATTAAGTAACTGTGCAAAAAAAAGGGACTGATAATAATTATTACACAATAATTACAACATGATTTTGACAATATACAGTCGTTTTCTGCAGTGAGTGCATATCCATTAGGGGAATCTTTTTTTGCGGGACACGTTAAGGAGCATGGATTTTTGGAACACATCTGATTGATTTCACATGGAGTTGCTGTATGTGCACTGAATGGGATTTGGAAAGAAGTTTTTTACTTTTCCATTTTTTATTTTCACTTTAAAAAAATGTTGTCACTTTTATTGGACTGTTTTCTTTGATTTATTTTTAATTTTTATAGTATCAATTCACATGGTGTGATTTGTCAAAATCATGTTGTAATTATTGTGTAATTAATTATTATCAGTCCCTTTATTTTTGCACAGTTACTTAATAATATTTTTGTATATTTAGACACTTTAAGTACTTTGAGTGTATTCCATGGAAAGGTTCTGAGCGCTGTACTATTTTGCTTTTCTGAAGGATGGATGGATGGGACTGGGAATTCTGGTAGATGTATCCCTGATAGATGAAGGAAATTAGAATATAACCAACCACAAAACTGAAATATTACTTTTGGATGGCGTTCATCCTTAATAATAAGTATCAGGAGGTTCAGTGGGGCTTTGGGTCTTGTAGAAGAGTTTAGCTATATATTTAAAGGAATTATAGGTTTTGAATTTACCTAGGAGACAATGAAGCAACAGAAAGTAAAGTATGTATTTGCACTTTATATTTGTCTTTGTCATGTTTCCTGGTTTACATAGACTTGAAAAAGAGTATACAGAGACAGAACATGTAAGTCTGCATTATGTTTCATCAAACATACTGTATATGTAAAACTGATATAATCCTTTAGCATGTCTTGTTGATTTTAATTAAAACACAATTAAAACACACTGTGTTTTTTTGATATTGGTTACCATTTATCCTGTACAGGTTTGCAAAAAAAACCCAAACCGCATTATATGCATTTGGCAATAGCTCTGTAACTATTTGTAGTAAAAGTATGAGAAAGGCCCAATATGGTCCTGTATTGCACTATCCCCATCACATATACTGTATCTCTGCTCATGATGGTATTTGAAAGTCACGATTGGAAAGTCACAACACTGGCCAATAAAGTGCTACTCTTTGAATTTGTCTAGGAAAAACATTTTCTATGGATGCAAGGCAGATAAACGTATCATATGTCAGTCACAGAAAGTACAACAGCAACACAATGTTTAAGAATATAATATTACAAATCGTTTTTTTATTGCAATTGTACATTTTATGTCAACATTAATAAAACTAGCGTTTTGCATTTGGAGGATAGGCACCAAAACCATTAAACACAATCTCTACCTCTGCATGTATTTGACAGGGGATACATGTTTACCATTATTTTGGTGTTGGGTGCCGAAAATCTAGTGGTGCTTATTCTTGGCATTAAAAACATGTCCCTGACCCCGTGCCTTAATCTTAGACCCTAACTCCCACACCTTAAAATTAAACAATCTTGGCATTCAGAAAATATATAATGTTGGGGGGTTTTACGTCATTTTCAGGCCTAAAATGTGGAATATAACATGGGTGCAAAAATGGAAAAAAGGGCCTCAGTCATGAAGGGGTTAAAATGAACCCTTAACACCTGACATCCCCTCTACTACTTAATCTGAACACTTAACCTAACATGGAAATCTTTTGGGGACTAACCCTAACACATGTCCATTGAGCTGCGTTTTTCTGCACACCGCTGCACATGTATGGTATGAACAGAGTACATAGAAAACAACAGTTTTCTGTGTGCCCTGTTCACACTATACATGTGCAGTGGTGGGCAGAAAATCACAGTCCAACTGACATAGTTTGTACAAGCCCTAAAAGTTGTATGGGCCCTTGGGATGTATTCCCTATAGATTCACACACTGAATTGTGATCTTGCTAAGATTCTATTACACCATGCCCAAGGGCTTCTAAGGTATAGTAGTTCCAACACTATGGCAATCCAAACCACTAGGACATTGCAAACATATTGCTTCCAGCCACATTATGATTTTCTGTATTCTGTGTGTTCTTGGATTGTTGCTCATTGCATTATACTTTGCAAATCCCCTAGCAATACACTAAGATAAAAACAGAGTTCCAGATTCTTCTGGAGGAGAAGACTATTATAGAAAATGAGCTAAAGCAAGTCTTGCAGTTAAAGGTGAGTAGACTCTAATGCAAATTGTTCTAAACATATTTAGATAAAGATTAATATGCAAAGCACCCGACAGTAGCCAATCAGAATGCATCTTTTGCCCATCTAAGTTCAAAATACTGAAAATAATTAGTTGCTGTGGATAAATGTTTTGCAATGGCCTTTTTAAGGCCAATGGCGAGCAGGAGATTTTAACAGATTCCAACATGTCTTCCAACAGTCAAGTCATGGCGGGAAATACGAGCAATAAAAGGCCATTCCGAGTTATGCAACCACTTGCTATAGCATGCAAAATGTGACCACACACCAACTGTTTCCTTTTCTATAGAAGAAAAAGTAAAACTGTCACCACTCACATGCCATGTTCAAGTTTTGGCATGAGTCAATACAGTAGGTCCTGATAATGTAACAGTTCCACCAAAAGCTCTTTTAACCCCTTCGTGACGGGAGACGTACACTGTACGTCCAGCCACAAAGGGACCAAATGACTCGTCACGTACACTGTACGTGACGAGTTATTTGCTGCACTAGAAGGCTGCTAACCGCTGAGAATCAGCGGTTACCTTTCAGTAATAGATGTCTAACTATCTAGAGATCCATTACTGAAAGGGTTAACCTTTTTCAGACACCCGATACCTTAATATCGGGTGTCTGAGAGTCACAGCAAAGCAGACACACATGTCGGCTTTTGCCGGCATTCTGACAGCTCGTATAGATCGAGAGATATCTCTCTCAAGCTATACTGGCTTTTTTTTTTTAATCTTTTGACTTTCAAGAATAGATACAAAATGTTATGTATTAGACACATAATGTATCTATTCTTGAAAGTAGAATGTTTAAGTTTTCTGAAACATTCACTGACAGCTGAATCCTGAACTGCTGCAGGATCAGTGTCACTAACTTATTATCGGCTGTTCTGAAGTTTGAAGCAGCCTGATAATAAAAAAAATGTATTAATTTATCAAGCAGTAATAGTGAGATTAATTCACAATGACTGCCTGATATAATTAAATAAATAAAATTTGTCAGTATAAAAAAAGTGAAAAGTGTAAATAAATAAAAAAAATAGTGAAAAGTGTAAAAAAATTAAAAATAAGGGACAAATAAATGAATGTATGTATTGCATTTTTTTTTAGCTGTGCTGGTTTTGTTAAAAAAAAATACTACAAATCAAAACTGGGAAAAAAAGTTTTTTTTTACGTTTTTTCCTCTTTTTTTAATTTGTATTTGTCCTAAGTGAGGCGTTAGACACACATATGTGATATAAATATATAGCCCTATCTGTCCTCTAAAAAACAATATATAATATGTGTGGGTGCACTTTGTAAGAAAGTATATTACTGACGTGGAAGAATCACACAGCAAAAATGTCAAAAGTGTGTCAGTCATTTACGAACAGAAACCAAAAACAAGCTCAGTCATGAAGGGGTTAATGCTTTTGTTTTCAGTGAGCGATTGATATCTCTGTTACCAAAGAAAAGCTTACTGTTTGAGAGACACCAAAGAGACTGGTTCCATCTTTGTTCTGTCCCCAGCATGCTCAGCCCATATACAGTCTTTAAGAATAATACTCAAAGTTCATCATAAACATTTCCAACTTTTATTTTTCTTTAGACAAGACAGGCGATTCCAAACATTGCTGCTGTCAAAGCTGAATATTCACCAGACGGAGTTATCTTAACAAAACCACCAACTATAACTGCAGATGGCCCACGAGTTTTGTAAGTGTCTGTATCTCATCTTATGGTGTAAACTTAGATTTCAGTGTGAATAGCACCAGCAAAAAGGAAACATTTCATTATTTCTTGTTTCGTTATTAACAGCTATTACAATGCTACCATTTATTGGCTAAATCGATAGGTCTAAAATGCAACAGCTGCCTTCCTGTACAAGGAGATATGATAAAAAGTCTGTCATGCCCTATTAAACAAACCTATATGTTTAAAAAAACTGGCATTTTATAGAGGTGTATCCGGCCATAAACAAAGTACTATATAGCAGCATTCATGTCACAGCACAAATCCTGTAATTCTGCCATGTAACCTTCCTTGTAATTCTGCCATCAGTGCCATGGCACTGATATAGGGAGACAGTTTCCTGTAGAAGAGACCAGTCACCATAGTCAGCTTCCTGTGTGCTGGGTGACCGGTCACCTCAATGACTCTCTTCAGGCAGTGCTGACATCATCACATTTATTTTCCTCAGCTTTTATGTGAGATGACATTAATATGAAGGTTTGCACTAAAGCCAAATCCCATTTTTTGCCAGTCATTTGGAATGGATCCTAATTTTGTAGCTAGGGTAAAATGCTGAGTCCATGCTGATGTAGAATCAAGTGGTAGGGATTCCATCAAATTTGTATGAATTAGGTTTAATAAGTAGAGAACCCAAATGTCCCTCATTTGGAGGGATTGTCCTTTTTTTTGAACCAAATCCGCCATTCCCGTATCCTCCTCGGTTGTTACTCTTTTTTGTTTAAAATATACACCTCTGTTAAAAATGTATCAAATCATTTATTCTTTAATTCAGCTTCTAAATTATTGGATTTGTTCTTTTGAAAGCAAGAATGAAGCAAATGAAGTGATAGTTAAAGCACTTGTTGGTTGAACCATATGTCCATGTGTGTCCTTTGTCTGTATACTTTGTGATTAAAGGAGTCCCTCTTCGTCATACCAGAAACTTGGTAGGTATATTTAAGGTCATATGGACAAATATGCAATCGGAGCATTTGGGCAAGTACGACTAATTTTAAACCATAAATAACGGTCAAATGCATATGTGTCTATACTTTATACTTTAAACTTTATACACAAGTGTATCTAAAGGCAAAACATTAGCTTTAGATAGAATTTGGGCATGTCACAACACCTGTAGGGTTTTTATTGCTATTTGTGTCCACAATGGGGACATTCACCCTTTTAATTTGTCCAGGTGACTATTACCACTGGGACAGAAGGTGATAGAACATCCAAAATTTTACAGGGGAAACTTGCCATGGCAACAATCACTTTGGAGATATTTCCTTTAACTTCATCTTTTGTCTCTGGGGGAAGATCTAAAGGGAAACCTCTCCAATAGAACACTGAAAAAAAAACCCCACAGAGTGATAAAGACTGGGCACAACCATTTATATTTAAAAACATTCATCATTGGCCACAAAAGATATAAATCTACTTTGTGTGCACCAAATGCCTTTGAAAACCCGTCAAACCTTGTCAAAGGAGCAGTGATATCCTCAATGTACTTTAAGTAGCTTGTGCAGAGAGCAGAGCTGTGGGAGGGATTCAGTTGGCCCCACCCACTACAAGCTGCATGCAGAAAACTTCAGGAGGGGGCGGAGACCAGACCAATCACCCTGCACAAGGAGAGAGAGCAGCAGTGACCAGTCTTATTGCAGGAAGTTTAAAACTAGATTACCGAATAGACCTGGAAGAAATACATAAAGCACAGCAAGACTCTCGGAGCCAAGATCAAAGGTGAGATTTGAATTAGGTATAAGGTTTTGAGCATATTGTACAGCTAAGCCTTGATGCCGTCTGTCATGGATCAGTGGAACTCACTACATTTCAGCTGAACCCATAATAGGAGGCAACTGATCACCTTTATAACTTGTGAATTATGTAAAATGGGAACTAAATAAATCCCTGCAGCTCCGCAGGAGAGATGATGTTCATGGGCATATAGCCTATTAGAACTGTTTACAGGTTTGTCTATCACTTAACTTAATCCCAATAGGCTTTATACTAAGGCCCACAAGACCATTGTGCCCTTCTTTGTAAGACCCCCGTGGACAGTTAATTGTTCTTGGATCTCAAAACCACATCCTTCTCAATAGTGTACATTACAGGCTCTGTGTGTTTCTTTTGCATGCTCTCAGGCTGATATGTTTTTACTTTGATACTGGCAGGTTATATTTAAAAAATTTGATTGCACCAATCAAAAATGAAATGACCCTTTTACTGGAAGCATACAGCTTGTATGGCAATATTTTATCACATGTTATATCTATTATAGGACTCCAAATGAGGCTCTTGGCATTGCTGCACCTGCAGATGTTGGAACACAAGGTATCAAGGTAAATATGTATCAGAAGTCTCCCCATATACACAAAGCATGCATTTAAAGTGATCGTATGTGAACCCTAACAATGAACATATCTTATTTTCTGTCTTTTGGTCTGTTCAGTAAGCATAAAAAATACCTGTAGATCCTGACAGAAATCCAATACGTTCCTACCATTCTGTGCTCCCTGCAGGTAGCATTGGTTCACACTCTCTGTGGACTACAGAGGAGGAGAAGGTATTCTGTACTGTTTTCCTAGGGTGACAGCGCTCCTCCTCTGTAGATAAAATAAAGTACAACATTGTAAGTGAGCGTTGTCACCCTAGGGCAAAAAAGTGTGCTACTGGCAGGATGAAAATGAAGGAAAGCACATCTGTAAAAAGAGAACTAATGAAACAACCACATCTAAGGACTTGTAAGCTCAAATATATTACAATTTCTTCTTTGGTTTAAAGTGGCACTAAACTCAGAAGTTAAATCTTAAAAATACATTCAAGCACCCTAAATATTAACAATACTGGACCTTATTTGTGTATCACTCAGCTCTAGATCCTCAAATCATCTCTGAATTGGTGCTGACACTGTCCTTCCTTCTGGAGGGTGGCTACTTCTATTCCCCGTGGTCCCTGTGTGTGTTGTAAAGTAGTCACCACTCCAAGCTTGCTCCCGTGATGGACTACAATCTCACTTTTAATTTACTAATTTGTTTTGAGATTGTAGTTTATCACGGGGAGCAAGCTTGGAGCGGTGGCTACTTTACAACACACACAGGGACCAAGGGGAACTAAAGTAGCCCCACTCCAGAAGGAAGGACAGTGTCAGCACCAATTAATAGATGATGTGAGGATCTACAGCCGAGTGATACATTGTTGTTAATAGTTGGGGTACTTGAATTAACTTCTAAGATTTAACTCCTGAGTTTGGTGTCACTTTAAGTACACTTCAGTGGGTTAAGATTTATACACTGCTGTTTCAACATCAGCCACTAGATGGCCATTCAGCATCATAACATTCTATTCTTGGCTGTCGGTTGTGTACTTTTTTATGACTATAAACAGTGTGAAGCAAATTGTGTTGTTCTCTTTCTGTTTTTTTTTTGTCAATATTTGGGCACTTTAATCATTTATATCAGGGATGTTATCATTAACTAATAGGAAAGAGCAGTGAAGGAAACTGGGGCAATATTTAGGGCTAGTTCACACCAGATGCTGTTCTGATGCGGCTCGTTCAGTTTGGCAGCTGCATCAAAACTGCGTCACAATGCTTTCCAATGGGATATTTGTTGAAGTCTGTTTAGATGCAGTCAGAAAAAATACTGCTTGTCCCATTTTAGCGGCACCTGATTGCAATGGAATGCATAAAAAACGCATGAAAACGCACTGGACTGCACCTGAAATCCCATTTTAATCTAAAAAAAGCATCCAAATCGTGGTAAAAATGCGGCAAAACCATTGCACTGCAGCTGCACAGACGCACGCAGTTATAGTGTGAACTAGCCCTTAGTCAAGTACGTTAATTAAATGAATCATAATTACTCTGGAATAAAGTTAATATTTTATTTTTATATTTTAGGTATTTTTTATACTCAGTGTGCAGAAATTCATTGATTCTGTTATTTGGTTGCAGAATTGTATTTTGTGTTGTTATTATTATTATTATTATCATTATTATTATACAGGATTTATATAGCGCCAACAGTTTGCGCAGCGCTTTACAATATAAGGAAGACATTACAATCACAATACAATTCAAGACAAGATGGTAAGGAGGGCCCTGCCCCTGAGGGCTTACAATCTAAAAGGAAGGGGCCAGTGATACATGAGGAGGTATCTGTGTGGGGATAAATTGTTTGAGAATGTGATGGTTGATTGATTAGGTTGAGGTGGGATAGGCTTCCCTGAAGAGATGAGTCTTAAGGGATCGCCTAAAGACAGTCAGAGTGGGAGATAGACGGACAGGTTGGGGTAAAGAGTTCCAGAGGATGGAAGAGACTCTAGAGAAGTCCTGGAGGCGAGCATGGGAGGAGTTGACGAGGGAGCTGGAAAGCAGAAGGTCTTGGGAGGAGCAAAGGGGACGGTTAGGGTGATATTTTGAGACAAGGTTTGAGATATAGCCAGGGGCAGAGTTGTGCATGGCTTTGTAAGTGATTGTTAATAATTTGAATTTGATCCTTTGGGCGAGTGGAAGCCAGTACAGGGATTGGCAGAGGGGGGTTGCAGACACTGAGTGGTTGGTCAGGTGGATGAGTCTAGCAGCAGCATTCATGATAGACTGAAGGGTGGAGGGGACGGTTAGGGTGATATTTTGAGACAAGGTTTGAGATATAGTCAGGGGCAGAGTTGTGGATGGCTTTGTAAGTGATTGTTAATATTTGTTATCCTTTTTTGTATGCTTTGTATGTCTGCATAACCATAAGGAATGAGCAGGAATGAGAATTTTGCACAGCGAAACATCAGACCCAACCAGTCATATTCTAACTGCCTTTCTCCAGGGTACTTTTGAATATGATGTGTGCCTTTGGGTAACATAGTCACAATAAAAGGAATCAGCCCTCATACTTTGATACATGAGTACCATTGTGCTTCCGGCATTGTGTTTCTAAGCAGCAGTGCATACTGTAAAACAGATGTAGCATTCAGCTTGGAGCTGAACTCCAGGCAGTTATAAAAGACACAGATTTACACAACTCTGTATTCATTCATACGTTCTTGATGTATTTGATTGATCAATTTGAGCAGTGTAAGCGCATGCATCTTTCAGACTTGGTACAGCCCGGAGGAGGAAGAAGCAGCACAAGGAGCCAGTCAGTTGTGCTGTAATATTAACAAGAAGCATGCTAATAAGAGGGCAGAGCAGAGTGATAGAGAGATAAGCTCATCGGTGTGCTGCTTTTCCTTTCACTGTCCAGCAACAGGGGGAGGGTAGGAGACCTGTAAGTGCTAGTCAACTGCAACAGTGAAAATCAGGTTTTTTTTTCGGTTAAGACGGGGCTGTGTGATGTGACAGAGGTGTGTAAATTTCAAAACTGAATAAACAAAATTACAAATCCTTCGACAGGTAAAACAACTCCCTTATATTTATTTAATCTATGTATTTAGCTGTCTATCTGGAGTTCAGCTTTAAAGGTAATGTCCACCTTTGTAAGTTTTTAGCATTTATTGTGGTAATGTAGAGCTGCGGTGATGTCTATGTGTGCACATTTTCATGACTCGCATTGCTGTCTTTCTTCATTTGTTTAAAAAACTTTTTATATGGCTTGAATCCTGCAAAATGTTCTCCACAGGAAACTCAGTCTGACACCGGGGTCGGATTGTAAAGCAGGCTGTAAACAGCTGCCCCCTCTCCCTGTGATTCTGTGTAACTTGATTACTAAACACCAGCTCTACCTTTGCACACAATATACTGTCCTGGGTGGGGGGAGGATGTGCCACTATGAATACGAATGGGGAGGTTATGATCTCAGTTGTAATATACACACATTGCTTGCGTAACACTACACAGAGGCAGCCATTTTCATGAAGAGATGAAGAGGAGAGCTAACAAATATTGCATTTGTTGTGCTCATATACAGCAATATGCCTGCTTCATGTTACTCTGTGTACGTTGCTGGCATGTTTTTAAAAAAAATACTTCTAGTGTGTGCAAATGAAAGAGTCCTTTGTCAGGTTTTTATTGTTCTGGGTCCTTACAGGGGAGAATCACATCACGAGATGTCCTGGTGACCATTGCCACCGAGACAAAAAGTGAGGAGAAATACATTTTTTAAAAAGTCACTAGAGCTAGGGGTGAATTTTTGGCTTGATATACACTTTAACATGATACTGTAGCTGAGACATTACAAGTGGTTTTGAGGAAGAAGCCTCTAGTAGTGTGTTTTTAACACTACTGAGTATTAGCAAAACTGGGAAATGTTGGGCTTTTGCTGTTGTAATCTACTTCTGTAGATTACACTTTAATTGTACATTTTTGTCTTTTGCTGATAAAATCTACTTCTCATTTTTAACCAGGAGAGTGGCCATCTGCATAGGGAAACTAGACCACCTCTGTCCACTGTAGAAGAGGAAACAACACAGAAAATTGGCAAGCAAGTAAAAATGATGACCCAAAAAGTAGAATCAGATATAGACAAAGAAGAAAGGCCTTCCGCCACCTCAGCTAAAACAACAGAAAATGGTGCAGAAAATATGATCCAAGAAGAAGCTAAAAACCTCACAGATGGGTCAATACTGACAACAGATGTGCATTCTAAAGAAGAGAAACAAAAAAACAAATCTGACTTAGTGCATGAGGTCGGACACAGTGACTACAGAGCCCAGTCTGATAGGGTAACTGAAACATCGGATCCCAATGAACAACAGAGAACGAGCATTGGCATTAATAAATCTCTAGATGGCCAGAGCAGCAGGCAAAGAAGTATTAGCACTGAGCAAAAACAAACACCTTTAATAGAACAGACAGCGAAGAAAGAGGAAGAGGAAAAGCAGGGTACCCTGGGAAAAACACAAGTTAGTCAAGCTTCACTTTCTATTACTTGTTTATATATTTTATTGTTCTGTATCAAGATGTTCATCTATCAGTATTGTTTTATAGAGAATACTTCAATCTTAATGAGAACAAGGATAAGCTGAGTATGTGGGTTTGGCACCTGGGATGAGAATCAAAAGTATTGCCATCCCTGCCATTAAACTAGTTTGCTTCATAATTGTTTTCCTTTCCAAACCCAAATGTGATGTAATAAGCCAAAGATAATTCAGAAGTCCAGCCACTGTTGTTCAATGGAGATCAAATTGCCCAATGTCTGGTGCCGGGATAAAGGATTTTGGTTAATGTGGTATTAAAGTCAAAAGGTTTTTAAGCTAGATCAAATGCTGATACTTGATGTTTAAAAGTTTTCGTTGCCTACAGAATCATCTGGTCCCCTGGGCACTGATTTCCTGTTTTGAGGTGGTTCCTTTCCCTTGCAGGGACCTATGGAGACCCATGTGTGTGAGCTTGTATGTGTCTCCACCAGGCACTAGGCACGCATCTATCCTGCTCCTCTCCTATCTTTCCTCCCTTTTTCCTCAAAGCTATTAGATGGGCAGCTGCTGGAGACTGTGCTCTTCCGCGTGATCTTGTACTGGACAGGAAGTTCAGGAAAGTGGAACATAGAGAGTTAGCTGTTTAGAAACATGATGATTATAAGTACTTGGCCAAAAACTATGCACTTTCTCTGGGCACCAGTTGTCACTGATGGACACCTGTGGTTGACTGATGGTCAGTGGAAACTATACTTTTAGCCTCTAGTGTCCAGTGGAAAGTATACTTCCGATCCCTAGTGGCCAGTGGAATATATACTGCCAGTCCCTGGTGCCCTGTGGAGAATACCGTTCAAGCCACTTGTATGCATGCTGTCTGTCTGTGGAGCCATGAAGAAAGGATACTTCTAGTCCCTGTTGTCCAATGGAATGTTTACAGGCAATTATTTTTTCGCAAGGAAATACTGTTGCCAGGCCTTGACAACTCCCTGGTGCACAGTGTAAATTATACATCCAGTCCCTGGTCCCCAGTGGAAACTATACTGCCAGTCACTAGTGGCCAGAGGATAGTATGTTGCCAAACCTTTGTACCCAGTTGAAATCTTGCTGCTGTGTCTAGAGTTAGTACAGTGACTAGTACCTTCCTGAAAACATATACTGCCCATAAACAATGTTGTTTCCCCTCCCCCCCATTATTTTAGGTGCCAAGTACATTTCCAAAAAAACAGGAACATGAAAAAATGGAACATGTGACGGGGTAAGTGATTGTTACACACAGTATATCCTTAAATACACATGTAGTAGTAATACTCCTGCTAAAGGCTTAGGCTAGTGTGGTCTTCATTGTTTATTTAGAAACGTAAAAATTAACACCAAACTTACAGCCGTTGATAAAATTTTAGAGCCCTGCCTAGGATTAGACACTAGAGAGACCCGCTCTGTAAAGGTGCCCATACACCTTACGACCATCGCAAGACTTTTGTATTGTGATGGTCGTAAGCTTATTAAAAGCTCGTACGATCTGCCCATCTTGGACAGGCAGATTGTACTTGCGATCATCGAAAGCCCGCCCCGCTGAGGGGCGGGCTTCCGATGACCGCAATGCAGAACATGCAGTGTGCGCGTGCGCACACCGGCCCGTTCCACAGCTGTCGAACGAGCAGGCTAGAAACCTGCCGACAATCGTACGATTCTCGGCGGGTTTTCGAGCATGCTGGTTGGACAAAAGACGTGCGACCGTACAGTAAAAACGGTCGCCCGTCTTCGTTCACATTGCTCGATTCTCGTACGATCGCGGGATTTCCCGCGATTCTCGTACGAGAATCGAGTAGTGTATGGGCACCTTTAGCCAGGAACCTTCATTTTGGTTCCTTTCTTGAATTTGTTTCCATTTGGGGTCTGACTTTCCCAACTTCCTGGCTAAGCTGTACCAGCTGTGATTTTTCTGTGCAAGAAAACTAGAGGAGGGGGTGGATACAAGACCAGTTACCCTGCACTGGTCGGCATTATGGGGTGCTCCTACACAATATCAAAGAAATACACAAAGCACATCAAGATTCAAGTAAGAACACACAAGCACACCCTTATATTTAAACAATATTTGCAAAGCGCTGCTCAAACTATTGGCACTATATAAACCCTGTGTAATAATAATAATAATATGTGCATATCCCGGAGTTCAGCTTTAAATCACTGGTGTGCCAAATACATGTACACAGTACTATGACAGAGGAACTGTCAAAACAAAAATATCTTTATTCAAGGCAGTGTATTGTTGATAAAACTTTAGGCGAGGCTGTATCTGGGGCTTCCTTCAGTAACCTAGTACATAGATTGCTCCTGGAACTATTGGAAGCTTTCTT
Organism: Nanorana parkeri; assembly: GCF_000935625.1. Taxonomy (NCBI): domain Eukaryota; kingdom Metazoa; phylum Chordata; class Amphibia; order Anura; family Dicroglossidae; genus Nanorana; species Nanorana parkeri. Next base: position 362,639 of record NW_017306913.1, read on the forward strand.
CTGATTGGTTGCTCTATTTGACATAGTTAACTACTCATGATTAAAAGGCTTTAAATAAATCACAACTACATTTAGAATACACATAACCATATGCTGACAAATATGTTACCAGGCTTGGAAAGTTGTAGTAGTAAAGTATTCAAAATACTATAAGCACATATCTGCAGAATAAAATCAATGATGGCCATTTTCCCCATTGATTGATTAAATATATATGGCTTTGTCCCCTTAACTTCATTACAGGAGTTCATTGACACAAAGTTTTGTAACCACAGAGGAAGAGAGAGACTCATCTACTGGTTATGATTTTAAACAAACACCACTTCATCAACAAGATACATTTTCTGGTGACTTTTCAGGACACCACATAAACACAATGTACAAATTGTCAGACTCTGCACAGAAAGCATTGTCAGATGTGTCCAACACAATGTGTGCAACCCCATCTGCTGGACCTGCCGAACAACATCAATTAACTAGCAAAGGTTTGTCTGACACATCTACAAACACACTGGTTTACCCTACAAAGACAATGAAAGAGTACATGCCTTCAGACACCAGTGAAATTAATTCTCAGCTACAATATTCCAGAAGTGATAAACAACAGTACACCTCTGTTGGTGATCTTGGGAGGACACAGTTATCTGATGCAGTAATAAAAACAACACAAGCTCCAGTTCCTCCAGGGATCAGTGAAATGACTTCTGAACAACAATTTTCCGGAGATAAGGATGCTCATGAAATCCTTTTGCAAGAACTTCAGAAGACACAGTTGTCTACTATGCTTATTGCGACAAAAAAACAAATGCCAGCTACTCCTTCTGTTGGAGAAATATGTTGTGAACAACAGATTAACAGAGATATAGATAGTCAATTTATCCTTCTTGGAGATACTCAGAAAACACAGCTATCTAGTGCTCCCATTACAATACAAACACCAGTTCCTCAGGGAGTCGTGAAAGAAATTTCCTCCCAAAAACAGTTTTCTAGAGACAGTGAAAGTCATTATGGTCATGGAGCAGAACTTTGGGGCACTCAGATATCTACAGCACCAATGACAACACAAAAAACAGTTTCAACAGAAATGAAGTCTCCAGAATCATTGTTCAGAGATGGTGAAGGCCAGTATGTTTATTTAACAGAACATAGGGGGGAACAAATATTTACTGCACCAATGACAACGCAAAGAACAGATCCTGCAGAAATTAGGTCTCAAGAACCATTCTCTAAAGACGGTGAGAATCAAAATGTTTATCTGCCAGAACCTTGGGGTACTCAAATATCTACTGCACCAATGACAACGCAAAGAACAGTTCCTGCAGAAATTAGGTCTGAAAAACCATCTTACAGAGATGGTGAAGTGTATTCCATCCATTCAGGGCAACCTCAGAAGAGGCAGATATCCAGAGTACCTATCAAAGCAACCCAATTTATATTTCCTCCAGAGCTCACAGATGGCAATTTAATAGATGATAAAAGTAAATGCTTCCTTCAAGGGGAACCTGAGAAGATACAGTTCTCTGCTGGTGGAAAGACAAAAAGATTTTTAGATTCTCCAGTGGCAGGATATTCTTCAGGCCAAAATATCAATGTAGGAGATCTTTTAAGAACACATTTACATACAACAGCCATCACAACAACCCAGACACCTCCAAAGGGTAAAACAGAAACTTCGCTGCACTTTTCCAGAGATGGGAAAGATCTCAAGGATTGGAAGACACAAATGCCCACCTCATTTCGTACAAGAAAGCAAATGCCTTTCTTTTTTAAAAATAAAACAAAGCATTTTCCTCTGCAGTCTTCCAGAGATGGTGAACATTTAACAGATCCATGGAGAACACAAACATCCATTGTACCCATCCACACATTGCCACGCACTATCCAGACCCAGAATTCTAGTGGATATCTACATGCAATCATTCACATCGCAGAAAAGGTATGTCAACATTTTTCAAGCTACATCTTATCTTATTTTTATGCATACATTTTCATATACAGTGTATGTTAATGTGGTTTCGTTTCTGTTTCATACAAAATCCTCAATATACTTATTCTAGTTTTATATTTGTTTTTATTTTTGTTATTTGTGTAGTCCATTCCTCAACCACAGAAGAGTAAATTTGGAAAAGAAACTGAGACAAAAGATTCTGTAGATAATGAAAAAGAAACTGAGGTATACCGGTGTCCCGTTTGCAGTTTACCTTTTTTGTAATGCTAAAATATGATTTTTAATCAATAGTTTTGTAAATTTACTGAGGTGTCCTCTTGCTAAATCAATTTACCACTATCCATATCAGTGGGAATGGCTTTGCTAAGAAACATATAGCTGTACCAGGTACAAGCAGCCTCTGCCCCAGGATAATACAGACACCACCCACACCATGACAGTATGCACATTTACTTTTAAGCAATGCTTAACTTGAAAATTCAGGGCTGTATTAGTGTATTACATAAGTTAATTAGCCCCATCTTTCTGTTGCCAGAGGGGAGGTGAAGAGAGCAGGAAATGGCAGACTATATAGCAACAGGGAAGAGATATGGGTACTTCGCTATAATTCAGCTCACAGTTTTTAAAGCGTGTGTATGTATGTATGTATGTATGTATGTATGTGTGTGTGTGACTTTTGATAATGTTTTAAAAATTTACCCAAAAACACCATAGTCCCCACTTACACATCAGGAGCCCTTATTTCGTATGAGAGTACCCCACGTTTCATATCAAAGTGAGGAGCAGAAATGGTAGGCCCTGCAACCTATGCGGCTGAGGTAGTTTACAATTGATGAAAGGGGGGTGCACTTTTTGCTCTGCCAGTTGCTGTTAATGATTCCTTTGTTACATTCTGTAATGTGTATATAACATAAGGCACTTCCTGGTCCAGGTGGTGACCACGTGGAAACAATGCCCTCTTCTGCAGATTGCTGTACACATGGTACATCCAGCATTGTCATTTGTTATGTTAACCTGGGCATATGTAAAAGTTTGTGTTACTTGTCAGTACATGGTAACACCCGTTTTGTAGAAATCCTGCAGTCATCAAACATACATGGAATTTTAGGATGCTGAACTTTCTAGTGGAACCTCTAGCTATGCAAGACAGCAAAGATTGGATGCACGTTGTGTGTATTATAACTGTATTTTCAAATGCTGCATTTCTTCTACATTTTTGTTGTCATGACTGTGTCTCTGCAAAGGTTATGTAAACTGTTAGGAAATTAACTGTACATGACTTAGATAAAGATGGAATTTATGTTGTACCAATCTTTTATATCCATTAGGAGGTACGCATTCATCTGACCAATACTGACAATGAATTTAACTTGTAAGGCAATTTCCAACCTCCCCACCAGTTCACTTTTCAGTGCAGAGGTTATTAGAAACTATGACACTATAGGGTTGTTTTACTAAAGGCAAATACACTGTTCACTTTGCAAGGGAATTTCCCTTTAGCTTAGTGAATGTGGTGAAAATTTACTTTGCAAAAATACCCAATCACAAGCAAGGAATTTTTTTTAAAAAAAACTGTTTTTTCTTGCACATGATTGGATGGTTAGTCAGCAGAGCTTCACCTCATTTACTAAACTAAGGGGAAACTTCCTCTGCAAAGTGCAAGTGAACAGCCTTTAGTAAATCAAACCCATAGTCTTAATGGTATTACCATGCAAGCCTGTACACAAACAAGACAGCCACCACTGTTGTTATCTGCACAAGAGATACATATTGTACGGAAAATGGGTTTTATGCCTCAGTGAAACTTAGATGTGCACATATGAAACTATCACCAAGCATTTGCACTGTTTCTAAATTTTGCAGACTGCATTCGAAATGATCAGCATTTTTTTTTTATGTTAACCACAAATTTCCTGTTTGTATTCCAGACCCAAGAAGTGGCAGCTGAGGCCACCGGAATAAGCAGATCACAACAGCCGCCAGTCCTGGTACTCTGCTGAATAATGCCTAATTGTATAGTGAATTTCCTTTTAGCATTGCTGTTCTAAATCTGAATTGTAAGCATGATTTTAAAAGAAATATAGTTCAGGAAGCAAAAGTTTGAGAGGCACTGGGATTCCTGCTGCCTATTCCAACAATTAAATGTAGGAAATCTTCAAAAAAGCTCACTGGTTTGATGAGTTAGCTCCCATCACAAACAGACCTTCTTCAATGGGTGCCAGAGAATGAATTCAAATGCAGCATACAAGAATGGGCACCAGACCATAAGATAAAAGAGTCCAAGAAGAATTTTAATAGTTCACAATTCAGACATGAAGAACACCCAATGTGTTTCAGGGGTCACAACACTCCCCCTTCATCAAGGCTTAGAAGATAACATATACACTAGAATGGACTCAATGGACTTTAGGGCTGCAAGTAGCACAATGTGGTGTTGCCTCACTGCCGCTGACCATATTGTGTTGCTTGCAGCACTAACGGAGAGATTTATCATCAGACTGAATGCAGATCGATGCAGTGATAGATTTATTTGAGTGTATATGTTGTCTTCAAAGCCCTGATGAAGGTGGAGTGTTGTGTCCCGCGATATGCACTGGCTGATTTTTATGGTTGAATTGTAAACTATCAAAACTTTTCTTGGACTCTTTTACCTTATGGTCTGGTGCCCATTCTTGCATGTTTACATTTGGTTTAAAAGAAATATGACTTTATACTTTACATTTGCTCTGTCATTCTATATTCCCTTTCTTTGACCCTAAAAACCTAAACTGAACCTGTCACTTTGTCCATTTGCTCATACTTACCCCCCGCTGTTGCCCCATCATACTTGCTGTTATCCTAAGTTAAAAACCCTGCGTAAGCTCTCTATACTTGTGTGTCAGAACTACATAGGACAAATGACCCCCCCCAGGACAGTGCATGGGTCTGTCGATTAGCTGCTCATTTTCTGAGGACTGATTTATGGAACAAATGTAGGAATAGGACATGCCCCCCCATACCAGGTATTTCCAATGGCTTCAGAAGTATCCAGAATGGCAGGAAGGCATGTTGAACCCATCCTCACTCTCACATCCCTGCACATTCCTAATTATTCAGCCTTTTTACCAAATAGAAGTATTACTGTAAAATTGAAAACTAAAGTAAGATTTCGGGATGCTATATACAAATAATACAAATCTACAAATGTACAAATATTATTATACAGATAAATATACAGATTATAAAGATTTGTATTCCAGATCTTTTTTTTAATGTTAACCACAATTTCCTGTTTGTATTCCAGACCCAAGATGTGGCAGCTACGACCAACGGAATAAGCAGATCACAACAGCCGCCAGTCCTGGTACTCTGCTAAATAATGCCTAATTGTATAGTGAATTTCCTTTTAGTATTGTTGTTCTGAATCTGAATTGTAAGCATAATTTTAAAAGAAATATAGTTCAGGAAGCAAAAGTTTGAGAGGCAGCACACCTGCTCTCAATCCCTGAACCCCAGCTTTGGGCCAGGAGTGGGATAACAATGATTAAACACATTATGCCAAGGGGCGAGTTGCTTGGATTTGACGCACTTCGGGCCACGTATTCCTTACCTTTGACTATGAGGTTCCGATACTTGCAGTTACAACATGCACATAGAGCCCAGTTCCCTGACCCGATGATGGTTGCCTCGGAGCGAATTGAACAATTCCTTCGGTCAGATGGTGTGCACAAACCCTTATCCTCCATATACCTTCGGTTGACCTGTAGGGGGGGCCCCCAGCTGGCAACTCTTTACGTGAAATGGAAGGCAGACATCCCTACTCTGACAGATGATCTTTGGGAAGACTGTGTCCAGACCTTCATTTCCACAGTAATTTCCCCTAGAGAGCGATTTATCCAGCTTAAATTCCTCCATAGGGCCTACTATACCCCGGCCAGGCTGGCTAGAATATACCCCACTGCCGACGCAAATTGTGCTCGTTGTGGGGGAGAGGAGGGCACCTTTCTACATATGATGCGGTCGTGCAGCAAACTCCTACCCTACTGGAGTTCGGTGGTATCTACGGTCAGTGCGGTGTCTGGACATCAGCTGGAGGTGGACCCACTGATATTCCTACTGGGGTGTGGAGAGACCCTGCAAGCTCCTAAGGCTACAAAGCTCCTTATATTCTATGTAGCATTCTATGCCCGCAGAGAAATAATCCTGAGATGGAAGCTAGTCTCTCCCCCTACGGTGGGACAATGGTTGAGCACGATCGATAGGATGCTCCCACTCCACAGAATAACATATATGAGCCGCAACTGTGTCCATAAATTTGATCGGATCTGGGGGGATTGGGTGGCGGCCAGAGGACTTACCTTGGAGGGTCCGGGTGGAGAGACCCTGCTCCCACCTGCATCTCCTGAGCAGTGATCCGGAGGGGATGGATGAAGGTTGAGGGGGACTTGGAGGTGGGCGAGGGACGGTGTTGATTTTTAAATTCTCCAGTGGCAGGATATTCTTCAGGCCAAAATATCAATGTAGGAGATCTTTTAAGAACACATTTACATACAACAGCCATCACAACAACCCAGACACCTCCAAAGGGTAAAACAGAAACTTCGCTGCACTTTTCCAGAGATGGGAAAGATCTCAAGGATTGGAAGACACAAATGCCCACCTCATTTCGTACAAGAAAGCAAATGCCTTTCTTTTTTTAAAATAAAACAAAGCATTCTCCTCTGCAGTCTTCCAGAGATGGTGAACATTTAACCGATCCATGGAGAACACAAACATCCATTGTACCCATCCACACATTGCCACGCACTATCCAGACCCAGAATTCTAGTGGATATCTACATGCAATCATTCACATCGCAGAAAAGGTATGTCAACATTTTTCAAGCTACATCTTATCTTATTTTTATGCATACATTTTCATATACAGTGTATGTTAATGTGGTTTTGTTTCTGTTTCATACAAAATCCTCAATATACTTATTCTAGTTTTATATTTGTTTTTATTTTTGTTATTTGTGTAGTCCATTCCTCAACCACAGAAGAGTAAATTTGGAAAAGAAACTGAGACAAAAGATTCTGTAGATAATGAAAAAGAAACTGAGGTATGCTGCAATGAATTCAAATGCAGCATAGAAGAATGGGCACCAGACCATAAGATAAAAGAGTCCAAGAAGGATTTTAATAGTTCACAATTGAGACATGAAGAACACCCAATGTGTTTCAGGGGTCACAACACTCCCCCTTCATCAAGGCTTAGAAGATGACATATACACTAGAATGGACTCGATGGACTTTCGGGCTGCAAGTAACACAATGTGGTGTTGCCTCAATGCCGCTGACCATATTGTGTTGCTTGCAGCACTATTGGAGAGATTTATCATCAGACTGAATGCAGATCGATGCAGTGATAGATTTATTTGAGTGTATATGTTGTATTCAAAGCCCTGATGAAGGTGGAGTGTTGTGGCTGGCGAAATGCACTTGCTGATTTTTATGGTTGATTTGTGAACTATCAAAACTTTTCATGGACTCTTTTTACCTTATGGTCTGGTGCCCATTCTTGCATGTTTACATTTGGTTTAAAAAGAAATATGACTTTATACTTCACATTTGCTCTGTCATTCTATATTCCCTTTCTTTGACCCTAAAAACCTAAACTGAACCTGTCACTTTGCCCATTTGCTCATACTTACCTCCCCATGCTGCCTCATCATACTTGCTGTTATCCTAAGTTAAAAACCCTGCGTAAGCTCTCTATACTTGTGTGTCAGAACTACATAGGACAAATGACCCCCCCCAGGACAGTGCATGGGTCTGTCGATTAGCTGCTCATTTTCTGAGGACTGATTTATGGAACAAATGTCGGAATATGACATGCACACTCATACCCAGAATTACCGGGTATTTCCAATGGCTTCAGAAGTATGCATAGTGGCAGGAAGGCATGTTGAACCCATCCTCACACTCGCATCCCTGCACATTCCTAGTTATACAGTTACCAAATAGAAGTATTACTGTAGAATTGAAAACTAAATTAAGATCTAAAATGCTATATACAAATAATATTATATAGATAAATATACAGATTATAAAGATCTGTTTTCATGTACAATTGTACAGCCAGACTAGTGATCCAGCAACCCCTGCCAGTCAATAATGCCTGGTCAGTGATAACACATTTCTTTAGCACAATTAAACAGTGCAGCTTGGTCACATACACACCCCAAGCCTTTCTGGACACTGAGGGAACATCAACACACAGACGAGGTCATCACACTGCTACTTTCACCTGACAGTAAACCACCAGTGTTGGAATGGCAGACAATTGCAGAGCAACAGACACCTACTGGTTCACTGTGCTACAATTCCCACTACTAGCTGCTATGCAGGACATTAGATGAAGCTAATATAAAGAGAAATTCAGGTGCCAATGCAAGCAGTCTTTAATATGTTTTACATTTTTGTTAATAAATAAGCTTTTTTTAATAACACTTTTTTATCTGAAGGAAATTAAGCCTTTAACTTTTCTTATATAAATGATTTTAAAAAAGCTTCTTATTTTTTAGATCTCTTCATCACCATTTGTAATTTCTGGGAAAAATAAACCTCTGCATATTGATCTGAAAGAAGAATTGGTAATGTAGCTTATTACTATTTGATTTTTTTTAGGGATGCTCAGATACCAGTGCCGATACTTGGCATTTTCACAAGAACTGGCGCTCCACCACTGTCCTGAAGTCATTAGTCTGTATTATTTTAGAAAAACTCTCACATGACAGAACAAAAAAAAAAGGATCAGTAATTGGTATCTGTGAGTACTTGGACAAGTATCGGTACATATATATAGCTAGATATATAGATAGATATATCTATATATCTAGCTATATATATATATATGAATTACATCAAAACAGGGATGCACAAATCAGAGGAGCCAATGTTCCTTAAAAATGACAGCTGCCTCCTAACTTTTGAGTTTTTCTCTAGCCTTGTCTTGGAGCTGGAAAAGTATCAGTACTTGTACCAATTACGTTACTTGGTATCTGAACATCCCTCATTTCTTTTAATACAGTGTCTCACCTGCTCTATAACTAATATATTATGAAATGCAATTTCTGGTCATACTAGTTAACATAGACATACTAGTTAACTCTTACCGTTCCAAGTCAAAAATGTAAACAATTAGCAAACACAAGGCTAGAAATTCATTAAAACAAAATTCCCTTTTTGGAGAGGCTATATCAGTACTTTTTTCAAATGACCATTACCTAAAATCTCAATTTCTTCCTTATTGAGCTTCATTGTCAAACTTGGGTTGGAAGACTCTACAAATATCAGGCTTTAGACAGAATAACTGATTTCTGAAAGATCTTGTTAAAAGTGCCAGGTATTTACTATTACGTCAAAAGGAAGTGAAGTTTAATGCTAATGGAGGTGGTAAACTCGTTTTGTTTTTGCCATGAGATGAAAATTACTGCATGCACCTTTTAAAAAAAGAAAACAGAATTCTTATATTTTTGTCCTAATTTACTTGTTTCCTTTGCACAATAGGAGGAAGGGAAAGTTCATTTCCACTGGTGCACCAGATAAATGTGCCAGATGTAAAATACACAGTTATCAACGGGACTTCCAGTCTATCCCAGTTTAGCAATGCTACTGAAATTTGCTTAACTGGTAGCGATAGATTACAACACCAAATTGCTCTTTGTACTCTTATTGAAAAAGTCCACAGATATAGGTACATTAGAGCTGCCCATATTTCAGGAGATGCTGTCAAAAGGTATATGGCTGTACTGGATTGCAGCTTTCATGTTCCAGGGTTTACAGTGAACAATCAGTTTTTTTTAATGATAGAGGGATGAGGAATTACCAAAAACAGGTGAACACAACTATTTGGGGTAGAGATGAGGCTTGGTATGACCTTGAACTGAGTGGAGTAGGGCAGGGCTTAATCTCCCATAAGGCCTTCCATGCTTCAGTCCACAATTTTTGGTGGAGCTGTTATATAAATTAGGGTTAGTAAGTCTGAACATTACATTTCAACAGTATTACTTTGTGTGTGTAAAAGGCATATTTTTGTTTCCTAAATACAAATTGAGGCCCCTTTCAGACGGGTAGTCCATTAAAGTTTTTTAAGTGGATCTGATCAGAAGCCCAATATTAATCTATGGCCAGCTGGATGAAAACAGACATGCGTACATTTACATCCAATTACCCCCAACTCCTGCCAGATCTGTAAAACTAAATGGAACAGAGTTCTGTTTTGGCTGAACTGATCGTGACCTATTAGGGGTAATCTGATGTACATGTAACATGGATCTAGGAAATTCAGTCATGATGGAGGAAAAACTGGACGGACACGGATGTCAACTGTGACATCCGTTCCGAACTGCTTCGATCAGCAGGGAATCCATGCATGGATCCCCTACTGTTTGGAACTGACAGGTGCCCATATGAAAGGGGCCTAAAACAGATTTGGTAACTTTTTCTAATGTTATAGAGTAAATGATCTCTGGCTGATTTCATTTACCGTACATATCTTTAAAGCCATAAATGCTAACTGAGAAAAATTAAACTGTGGAACTTCAGAAATGTTCCATCGGTTCAGGAAACCAATCTGTTTCACATACCATGCTGAACCGCAGTGGGAATGTATACTGGCTTTGTATATACTGTGCCAATTCTGACAGCTGTCTGCAGCCCCCAATTTAGCTCTGTGATGAACAGAGTTTACTGAGGGGCACAAAGCATGTCAGGGCAGACTGCCACACATACAACTGCATGTTTGGACTACAGACTTTTGGACTTGCGCTGATATGTGATATGCTCCATAGTAACTTCTGAGGTAAACAGAAGTCTTCGGCCTGCCATTAATGGCTGTCAAAGACAGTCTTGGAGTCTAGGCATGGAGATCTAGAATCCTTGCTGCATTCTATAATATAATCAGTAATGAAATTAGACAGTATCGTGTGCTTTTATCTGGACCTTGTATGTATATTTGTCAAACTCTCAAGCAGGTCCATACAAGCTTCTGCTTCTCTACATTATGAGATAACAATGAGATGCCTGAGCACTTGCTGTAGTCTTCTAAAATAATTGCTAGGTCTGAGATTCTCATTGAAGTCTAATTGTGCTAAAATTGTTTTGTGTCTAAGCCTAAAGGTGGCCATACACTTTACAACCATCGCAAGACCTTAGTCTTGCGATGGTTGTAAAGTAATTTTAAAAAACGTACGATCTGCCCATCTTGGACAGGCAGATCGTACTTGCGATCATTGCAAGCCCGCCCCCCTGAGGGACGGGCTTCCGATGACTGCAATGCTGAACGGGCAGTGTGCGCGTGCGCACACCGGCCCGTTCGGCATTTCTCTCCCGAACATGCCACAAAGCCGCTGAAAATCGTGCGATAATCGCACAGTGTATGGGCACCTTTACATATTAAAGCTCATCTCTGGGCTCAGATTCCCCCCACCCCCTCCCCCATTTACCTGTTTGGAGCACCCCAGTAGGGCTTACAATAAATCTTCACATATAGCATTTTTCCAGGTGTCCTCAGTCCAGGGACATCACAGATCCTCTTCACTGTCCTTCTTTCTTTGGCGGTGGGTGGTTTCTTAATGCTGCAGACAGTGGCATCACAAAATCATTGACATTGCACCACTCTCTGTAACATTCTCCTTTGAGTCCAGGGTGGGGGGCGGAGCCATGATGGGACAGTGCCAGGGATAGGGCGAGTATTGCAGCCAGTAAGGAGGATGGGGAGGGAAATGTTGTGATTTGTTTGCCCTGGCTGAAGTTGGGCTACAAAATTTATCTAAGTCCACAACCATTTTCCATTTTTTTTTTTATATAGTGGGTTGGTAGCACTGTGGACGAGAAGGATTATTTGTATTAATGTCACCAGGACAGGAAATTAAGTTAAATCTTTCAAAACAGGAACACAGCAATAAAAAATTTTTTTAATAGAATGAGGGAAGTATAGGACCCCTGTCAGCTTTGTATTGCTAAGTCCTCATTGGAGTTGTTCTCTCAGATTTCTCCAGGATAGGGAGTGAGGCTGACTCTCCCCAATGGGGGGCATAGACAGATATAAAAACCCAACAGAGGTTCTAAAACTTCTCACTCCGGCCAAAATAATATAACATTTTAGCTAAAGTTAACCACTGTTTGAGCCTCTTATATATACAGCTCTTCTGTTCTTTTTCTGTATGTTTGACTTATAAAATCAGTCAAGTTCTCTGTGATGGTTTTTAAGAGATTATACTGCTCAGCTGAGCATAAATAGCCATTCCTGTCATTATACAAAGTACTGTATACTTAATCACAGGCCCACACAAATGACAAGTTACTCTTTCTAATTCTAAACATTACATTGCTGGTATAAGTGTGCTTTCATTTTCCACCCTTGTGCTACAATTACCAAATGCTAATTATTTCCAGAAACCTACAATTACATTCACTGTCTTTTTATATCTTAGACAAAGCAGCAATTCCAGCCCAATGGTGGCGAATCAACCTCTTCCATGAATTTTACAACAGGAATTCAACAGGTGCTTTATTTTGTGTTCTAGTGGAAAATATGCTTCCCCCCTAAATAAAAGTAACTGAGAGTAATACCACTTGGGACTGTTTAATAGGACGCCATCTCTCCCCATTTTACAGTTGTCACCAGAACTTTAGATAAGGAGAAATCTTTGTATGGGAATACTGGATCCAGGAACAACTGTCTAAGGGAACTTTCACTTTGCAGAGATTTCCTCTGACTTCCTGTGTCTGTGGGAAATCTCCCCAACAGGACACAGCAAAAAAAACAAAAACCTACTCTACGGTATTCAATGGTAAAAAGCATTGATTTTAAATATACTTTAAAGACCATGAGTGCTATTGAAACTCAATTAACTACCTCCCGGCCGGCCGTATACACGGCCAGCCGGGAGCTTCTTGGATGTAACTGGGCGTGTATACACATCCTGTTAGTACCGCCCACCCCCCCCATACCTGCGAAAACGACGATTGCGCCCCTTACGCCGCACATGTTATATATCGCCGCGAACGTCGAAGTGAGAGCAATAATTTTAGGGCCATCAATCACTGATGACACTAAACTGATGAGCTGTAAAAGCTTTTAAAGCGTCACCTACGGCCAATTTTGAGTATGGTAGTTTTTTGCGATTTCGCGAGTGCGCGCAATTTGTGGTCTAGTTACCCGACGTGACCCCGTCTTTTATAGTTTACCAAAAAAGTGGGTAATATATTAGTTGCTTTATAACATAATGTAAAAAAACACTTTTTGTTTTCCCAAATTTTCTGTAATTTCTCCTGAATATAGTAAAAAATAAAACCCCCAGTGGTGATTAAATACCACCAAAAGAAAGCTCTATCTCTATAAAATTCATTTCAGTACAGCGTTGCATGACAGAATAAATGTCAGTCAAAGTACCGCAGCGCTGAATACTGAAAAATGGCCTGGCCAGGAAGGGAGTCTAAACACCTGGTCTTCAAGCGGTTAATAAAGACCAGCGTCCCAAATGCTTAGACTATATGCCTACAAAGTTGAAATTCCATTGGCACAGAAAGGTAACACAGGCCTATGATCATTAATAAACTGCAGATAAATATCAGAATACTACATTGAGAGAAGATCCACATGTGCTTTGAGATTTCTACCTTCTAATTGGATTGAATGGAAAACCAATTGGATATAGTGGAACATTTCTTGTTTTATCTATTCAAGTTCCTGTGTCAGCTTTTTCAATTTCTGTTGAGATATAAATATATACAATTAATATCTGAATAAGGATTGCAACTGAGGTTGCAATTAAATCCACATAGCTGAGCTATGAATTTAGGTTTCCCATGATTTTTTCATGCAGATGAAAGCTCAAAATTCAGCAGGCCCTGAATCAGACGGATTTCGAACTATCGGCATGCCTGGCTCTCCAAAACTTTATTGAAAAATTAAAGGAGCCGAAACATGTATAGGTAGCCTTAAGCTGGCCATACACTGTTAGAATGTCAGCTGATTCAGGAATCAACCGAGATTCTAACACTGAGTGGCCCTGCTGGCTTGACAAAAGTAAATTGAGTAAAAGGAGACAGGTCAGAAATTTTCGGGTATTCTGACAGCCAGCACCTGCCTGGTGGGAGAAATTCATCCGTTCTTGCTATGTAGCATGGATTAAGGAGTCTGTTAGATTTAATTTGTGCTGCCCGCAGGCTGAAGGAGAGAAATGCATAGGGCCCCATTCACACCATCGTGTTCCGTGAATGTGCGCAAATTGCGGCAAAAGTGTGCTTGTAGGCACGTGTTCATGCAAACGCACACCATACATGGAACACGCTTGCAGTGCCATTATTAGTTAATGGCACTCCAAAGGTGGCTGAGCAAATGTGGTGTTTTCCCACGCGTTTACACTGGTGTGAAAGCGCAGAGACGCACGGGAGAAAAACATAAAGGGCATGTACCATTTGGTGCGCATTCAGGGACCCAGTGGGGTTCAATGGGGAAGCATGCCAAACATGGGAAAAAGGCACTTGCAAACATGCAGGAACGCACATCACCGCAACAAAAAGCTTCATGATGAAACTCCGCTCCAAATTCCGTGTGCACAGCTGAACAACACGATACAGTCCCGGGTGCAGACCAAGCTGGCTCACCGTTGCCAGAATCCCATAGAAAAAGAATTGCACTTCACGGATCTTCTCAAATCATAAATATTTATTGTAGATATCCGTAACACACTACACAAACACGGAGATACAGCATGTGCTATAACAATGGGGTCAGGAAGTTGACATAGCAGCTGGCAAACCCCGGGGGCTTCTCAGCTCTGACTCTCAGCTCCAGAGTTGTCCTCCAAGTCAATAAAGCTAAATTAGGGACCAAATTTAAACTTTCTTCACAATTCTAATCATTTAATAAAGGTATTTTAACTGTTGCCCGATCACTATTGAGACCAAACATTATTAAAGTGTGACATTCTTCTATTTCATTTTACAGACACCATCATCCTATATAGGAATTCGGTCAACAGGTTACCCTTCACTTTCAAATCAAGTGAGTCATACTAAGCCTCATGCATAACATTTGTCATATATAAATTCTTTGCAGCCTCAGGCAACCATTCCAATCATATTACAAATATCATTTTATGTTAGAAGAGAAAGGGAAGGTAATCAGATTGGTTGTTAGGAGCAACACACATTTTCTTGCCAGGCTGCTTTAATATGGGGCTGTAAGCAGTTGCAATGAATCTAGCCTCCACATCTGAGCAGCTTGCATGTCTAAGGTCTGTTATCTCAATAGCTTGCAAAAAATACAGATGTTAATTTGAGTACAGGAAAAAATACATGTCATAAATTTCTATTATAACCCAGGGACAACTAGGACAGACTGTTAGAAAGCAGACAGAGAGCTGGAAAGATCGTCGGTATACAAAATCCCTACCACAGGAAGAAGTAAGTGACAGTAAATTTGTCAGGTTTGCAAGTTTGTAAGAGGATTGAAAGTGAAATCTGTGCTCCATTTTAAGCTTTTAAAATTTTAAATCCTATCCAAAAGCAGGCACCATAGCCGTATGATCCTGCAAAGCTTCTTATGTGCCCACCCTTTGGCAGCTTGACTTTGCTTGATTTTGTGCCAAGTTTCACCAACTACCATCAGCCTGTCCAAAATGGAAGCGTCACTGGAAAGTAGAATGCTATTAGGTCTTCATTATCAAAGTTAAAGTAAATCATAGAAAGACACGCTAGAACATATTCTAAGAAAGGCAATAATAGGAAAATTGTGAGTTCTGTTCTTACGTAAGATGTTTTTAAAACTGGAGTACAGTTTCATGTTAAGTACAGATGCTCCTCCGGTTATGATCGTTTTTTAAATTTATGATCATTTATGAGAACAGCGTACAGTATATACGGTATACAAATGCTCCTTTAGTTGTGTACATACCGTACTGTATATATCATAGCTTTGCCTAACTTAAACTTGGCTAAGCCACTTACAATAACCTACAGATGGACAAAAGCCTACTGTATTTGATAATAAAGTGTTGAATATCTCATGTATACACAACTCCTCAGTTTGCGATACGATCACTTTACGATAGGTTTATCGGAACGTAACCCATCGTTTACAGAGAAGTAGCTGTAAACAAAATTAACCGATAATGTAGTGTTATAGTTCTGAGTTCAGCTAATCACTGAAGTTCTGGGAACCTTTCAAATTCATCACTTGGGAGTAGGGAGGGCACATCTTAATGTGTCTCCAGATTTTTTAAAGAGAAAGTACTGGTATATCTGTAAGCCTTTCCCAATGGTTAATGGCCAGGTATTCTCAGAGAATAAATTCTTTAGGCTAATCGCTATTATTTCCCCCTGTAACAGGCTGGTTCCTGCAGTGCTTCCACTTTCCATAGGCATTAACACGCACGTTTGAATGTTGATATTTTCTATCATTGTACAACCATTAACTGGCCTCCAGATCATGCTTCAAAGCCAACTTCTAGTGTCTGCAGACACCTACAGAGGACCTCGACTGACATATTTGAAGGAAAAGCTGCTTGAATTGGTCGATTTGTAAAATTAATTGAAATGATAGGTGTGATAAAACTGTGCATACTTATATATCTATATTACATGTTTTTTTTTCTTTTAAAGGGCCAATCCGATCAGCAGATTCTGTATGACGAGAATTTTCTGCAGGGCTACTACAAGCCAATCTGTATTACAGGTAACATCTTGATGATAATTTGGCCAAAATCATCAGATTTCCTTTTTCTCTAATTTGGATAAACGACAATAGTTCTACAACAGTCAATGCTGATTGGTTGTTATGTGTTGCTTTTACTTTTTCATATTATATACTGTATGTATGAATACTGAGTTACATGTTCTCACGTGAATTATTATAACACTACAAGGTGATCAAGAATTTTCTTTTGGCTGATAGTAAAGTTTTCAAAGTTACAAGTGTTCATGTTGAGTCCTGGGTAAGTATTCACTTTTAGTTAATTTAAGGCATAATTTTAAGGGTCAGGTTAACAGTTATGTTTAATACATTATGTGTTATGGGTTAATTTTAAGGCAATTCAAAGTTGTTCTGACAATTAACGTTTTAGCAGTTCCTGGTCAGGGCCGGATTTACTCTCTGCTGCCCCAATGCCAGGTTCCTCAATCCGCCCCCTGTATGCAGGCTGCATACAAGCGATCTCGGCAAAATCGGCAAGATCACTTGTATAGATCAAACGGTGGCTTCCCCGCTGTAAATTTAGCCCTGCTTGCCCAAAGCAGGGCTACATGTAGAAAACAACTACCCACCCGGCGCCCACAACTGCATGTCCCGGGCGTCGGGAGCAGGGGCGTAACTAGAAATCACAGGGCCCCATAGCAAAATGTTATATGGGGCCCTGTGATTTCTATTTATACCCTTGCAGAGCCCACCCGATATCCCAAACAGCCCATCTGAG
This sequence comes from Nanorana parkeri, assembly GCF_000935625.1. Taxonomy (NCBI): domain Eukaryota; kingdom Metazoa; phylum Chordata; class Amphibia; order Anura; family Dicroglossidae; genus Nanorana; species Nanorana parkeri. Next base: position 380,030 of record NW_017306913.1, read on the forward strand.
AGTGACCCTGCAGAGCCCACTATTTACTCTCTATGGTGGGCTCTGCAGGGTCTCAGGTGGTCTGGTCAAACCCTCTTTCCTGTCAACCCTGATCCGCTGTCCGCCTCCTCTTCCATGGTTTCCAGCAGGCACCGCCTCACCGTCGCCGGGCCCCGCCTCCCCTTTCGTCACCAGGCCCCGCCTCCTCTTCCATCGTCGCGCCCGCCTCCTCCACTGCTGAATCCGGGTCCAGCCTCCTCCTCCACAGCTGCTGGCTGCCACTGACTCAGCAGCAGCTGTGAGGAGGAACGACAGGTTGTCTGTGATCTAACAGCGACACGTTCCTCCTCACACCCACCACAGCCAGCAGCCTAGGATGCTATAGCGACCTAGGCGGCCCACATGGCATCAGGAGGATGTCCTGGCCGGGCCCCCCTGTGCCCTGGGCCCCATAGTGGCCGCCTGGTCGGGAGATAGGAATTCCACACACCTGCTGCCCCTTTAATCCCTGCTGCCCTGAGGCCGGTCCTCGGTTGGCCTTGTGGGAAATCCGGCCCTGTTCCTGGTAGTGTAAAGATTGCCTGCACACTGCTGCCTGCCACACAATCCTATGAGCTAGTGAGGTGTCACTAGCTCAAGGGAGACTAATTTCCTTATCTAAAGGTGGCCACACACATATCGATATGATCATCAATCGATAATGTAATGCAACTAAAATGATCAAATCAAATGAAAATTTGCAAACCAATGATCCTCTAGTCCAGTGGTAGGTAAACACAGCACTGCAGCTGCAATGAAACTACAGATCCCTTGTAGGGTATGCAAGACTCTGACAGCCACAAACATGACTCCCAGAGTCAGAAGCTATGTTATGATGGAATGTGGAATTTCACCACATCTGGGGTTCTGAGGTTGCCTACCCCTGCACTAGTCCATCAGTTTAGTGAGCTCTCGTTTGATTTTGACTATGCCAAAACGATTAGCTGTGGAGGAATTTTGTTGGATGCTTCCGATCGATCAAACAAATACCTGTGAGTTTTCGGGAGAACCTGTCATAATGCAGATCAATGAAATGGTTTTGAATAGATCGTCCACATTTCTCCACATTGCCTGCACTTTGTACTGCTTCTTTATAAGCCCTTTGTTGGCTGTCTGCTCCCGTCCTTTCTTCCAGCCACTGTAACTGTATCTGTTCAGTATTTTGTAGCCTCCCTCTGTGCATGTGTTTGGCAACAAAAGAACAATTCATATTATAGTATTTCCTAAGACCAACACACATAGATAGGAAGAATGATTCACTGGTTTAGGCTCAGTCAACTCTGTACATCCTGAAATGTTTAGACTGCTGTGTAGACACAGATTCCTGTGTTATGATATAAACTACATGGCGCTGTAACCCCTGAGAGTTTGGAATGGATGGAATTACAATTTGAATCTATTTAAACCCTTATGCTTTAAAGCCTAACACCAACCAAATTCTCCAGTTTGGATAGAGTAGATAAGGCCCCTTTCACATGGTCCAATCAGGAAGGGATCTATGCATGGAACGGATGTCACCATTGTGACATCTTTGTGGGTCCAGTTTCTAACTCCATCTTGCGATGGAGGCAAAAAATAAAATGGACCCCATGTTGGTCTATGGTAGACATGTAAGCCGGTAAAAAATTTGTTTTGGCTCGTTTTGTTGTGGATTTTTTGTTATTTAGGGATTCAGGATTCGGTTCTGAAAGTCAATTCGTTTCGGGATTTGAACGAATGCAAACATTTTTTGTTAATTTCGGATGTGTTAGATTAAGCACGAATTTTCGTTACAGCAATGTGACATTTTTCTTTTTAACTTTTGACAGTCCCCAGAAACAATATGAAAAAAAAGTGTGGGGTCCCCTCTAAAATTCCATACCAGACCCTTGATCGGAGCAGCAGCCTGGCAGAGCAGAAAATAGGGGGGGGGGGGGGCGAGCGTGCGCCCCCTCCTGCACCATACTAGGCCACATGCCCTCGAGATGGGGAGGTGCTTTACCAGGCTTGATACATAGTAGATTGGATAAAGAATGTGTTTCAAGGTGTAGGCAGCTCACATGCACAACACTTCAAGGCCCAAAGGAGCATTACACTCAAAAGTAAAATATGGTACAGCAAGTGGTGAGTGCTTTACTCCAAACCAGTGTTGCATAGCCTTATATAATGTTGGAATGTATGGATTGATAATTCTTACTCAGAGATTCTTTATTTGATTGTTATAATCATAGTCATTGTTTCTTGGGGTTTTCATATGTCCCTTTCATCAGGGCTTTAAACATATTTATAAACATAGCATTGCCTATAAAGCTGAACTCAGGCCACTATTAGTATATTTCCGTGTGTTATAATGTATCTACTACTACAGTGTTTTTTTCTCTTTCTTCCAAAAGCATAAAATAATCCTGTGCTTTCATACCCTTCAAACTGTATTTATACCCCCCTTCACCCCCCACGCTGCAGCTATGATTGACATTGGCGCTGGTGTCGTGTCTCCGTCCCTGCGTACACTTGCCCATTAACAAAACATTGTCTGCATTGCAGCCGCAGCGCCATCACAGAGGATCATTTATATCATTTGAAGATTGCAGAAGCTTACCAAAATGTGATGTATTTCAGATCAGATTGTAAATGAGATAATTTCTTATCTATAGTTGACTTCCTGCCTCCAATGAGACATTGCAACCAGCTCCATGTGTTTGCTTCAACCAGTGTACATGATATGACATGTATGATGTTTATTTGCAGAAGTGATCATTTTCACACTAAGATTTTTTCCAACATGCTAGAAAATCTTTGGGTGATCAGGAGCATGATGTTCCCTTTGGTGTGGAGAAAATAAAAAATACCTTTTGGTGTGTATGCAGGGCCGGTGTTAGACTTTTTTGCACCCTGGGTAAGACCAGATACTTGCACCCCCCCCAGCCCCCTCCCATGGCGCAACTCCCAACCCAGCTCCCCCCCATTCTCCTGCCGGCTAGCTTTTGCAGGCGACAGGTGGATGAAAGCAGCCAGAAGCAATAGCCAGACTGCTATTGGCTATTTTAATTTGAAATAGCCAATAGCAGACTAGCTATTGAAACCCCACCCACTGAGCAGAGGAGTGGACCTGAGAAAAGTGTCTCTCAGTACTGCTCCTCTGCTCAGTGGGTGGGTACAATAGCCAGCTTGTTATTGGCTTTTGCCATTTGAAATAGATGGGGGTGCGCCATGGGGGGGGGGGGGGGGTCGAGGCTGAGCCCTAGGCAGTGGTGCGCCCTAGGCGGCTGCCTAGTTTACCTAGTGGCAGCACCGGCCCTGTGTGTATGGCTATGCCAGCCTGATCACAGGAAGATCACTCATGATACAGTGGTCTACCAGGCATACATGTTACCTGCTGTTTGGAGTGAGAGGTCTGGCCAACCTATGGATACACACAAACATGACAATGCATGGTAGAATTTACCCTGAATCCTGTGATGAATGACTTTTCACGGGAACAACCATAAATAATAATGATTTTCCCTGCTGAAAAGTTTGTTTTAAACAATACAACGGTGCAAGACTGTACAAGAATGATGCTCCAGAATACAGGAAATGTGCTTTCTAATTGTGTATAATCGATTAAGATAATATAATGGACATACAAAAAGAAAAGAAAGATCTCCCTTGATAAAGTCTTATTGATGAAACATACCATACGCACGTTTGACTCCTCTCCTGGTAGTCTACACTGAGAGTGAGTTGTCTGTGTTACCCGGTGGGGTGAAAATATGCATATGCACTTTAAAACTTGTGTGGTAAGGGCCCATTCACAACATAGCATCATGCTAAACGCACAAGGATCTGTGCATTTAGCGCACACTATTGCAAAGTAATGCACACTAGTTGTGCTGGTGTGTAATGTTGCCTTCATTGTGAACAAATCTCCCGGGGTCATGTGCTACAGTACCGTGCAACATGTGGTACTGCAAAAACATGAATTGTGTTGCCATGTATTGAAAAAAGTAATGCATACGCCACTTTTTATCAGCACACAGCAGTACAATGCACATTATTGTGATACTGCATATTGCACGATGCTGCAATGCCTTCCGGCAGGTGCATTTGGGTGCCATGCAGAATGAATGGCATTGCAATGAACCAGAGCACCTAGTGTGGGGTAACGCGTTCTGTGCGATAGCATGCACTAAATGCACAGATCTTGTGTGTTTAGTGCAGCACTATGGTGTGAATGGACCTTTATGCCGCACATATACAACCATGATTAAGAGAGGAAGTTGAGAAAATCTATGACTGGAACGGAGGAATAATACATCCATGATTAATTCATGATAGACCTTTCTATAATAAACAGGCCATTTTGCTCTGGTGAGTTCCCTCATGTTTGCACAGGGTGTTGGGACTTCCAATGTGGTGAAGAATTATAATCATTTACAGCAATATACAAAGTTTCTTTGTTGCACATTTGGGAAGATTTGTAATCAAACACAGAGACGTTGGACTTTTACACTATTTACACGTTATCATTTCTTTGATGTGGCTACCTATTTTTTGTGTGATTATATTGATGGTTGTTGTGCTATTGACACAGCGACTTCACAGATTGATTGCAGACTTGTCTTAGGCCTTGTTCACACCAGAGCAGAGCAGTTATAGACCGGATCAAAACTGCGTCCAATGTATTCCAATGGTATTTTGGGCTCTAGTTCACATCGCAGCGTTCAGTTCCAGAGCATGTAAAAAAAACTGCAGCAAGCCCTATTTTACCTGCTCTGAAACGTTCTGGAGCGCATGCAAACGCATCAACACGCATGCAAACAGCCCAGAAAGCATCAAAAACGCGGCACAACCCACTGCACTGCGTGTGCAGAAACTCATGCAGATCTGGTCTGCATTTGGTGTGAACAAGCCCTTAGAGTTATTTATATTTTTCATATCAGAAGTGCTCTCCATGTATAGATGCATATATCTTAGATCAGAAATAAATTGTTGTTCAATGGAAAATAACAGATGGAAAAAATTCAGATGCTACTTATCAATGTTTCAGCTGACATTCACCTAAAGGTGGCCACACACCACTTACATTTTCCTTAGATTTGACCTGTTTGATTGGCAGAATTTAACAATATTTATGTAGTATGGAGCTCTATGTAAAAAAAAAACTGTTCTGTTTATATCCAATCAGCTTGGCCTTCATGATACATAGATGTTGGCAAAGCTGAAGTAGAATGTACAATCACATTGTAACATGTATCCATGCATGAAACAATATGTTTAAATGTATGACATTACTTCATGTATGGCTGTTTTGCATAGAAACAGAGGTGGGGATGATATCCATTGCTTGCTGGAAAAATATAATACTAAGTTTTATGTGTCATTTGCTATATGCTCTTTTCTTCTTTAAGGGCAGAATTTCACCTTCACATCCTTATCACGTTCTACCTCCACAAGGGCTCGTGGATCCAGAAGAACTGGAAAAAGCTACTCAGGTTATTATTAATATTATTATATAGGATTTATATAGTGCCAACAGTTTGCGCAGCGCTTTACAATATAAGGAAGACATTACAATCACAATACAATTCAAGACGAGATGGTAAGGAGGGCCCTGCCCCTGAGGGCTTACAATCTAAAAGGGAGGGGGAAGTGATACATGAGGAGGTAGCTGTGTGGGAATACATTGTATGAGAATGTGATGGTTGAGTGGTTAGTTTGAGGTGGGATAGGCTTCCTTGAAGAGATGAGTCTCAAGGGATCGCCTAAAGGCAGAGTGGGAGATAGATGGACAGTTTGGGGTAAAGAGTTTCCAAGGATGGGAGGGACTCTAGTGAAGTCCTGGATTCGAGCATAGGAGGAGTTGACGAGGGAGCTGGAAAGCAGGAGGTCTTTTGAAGAGCAGAAGGGACGGTTAGGGTGATACTTTGAGACAAGATTGGAGATATAGCCGGGGCAGAGTTGTGGATGGCTTTGTAAGAGGTTGTTAATATTTTGAATTTTATCCATTGGGCTATTGGAAGCCAGTGGAGGGTTGGGGATATAAGCCAGTGCAGGGATTGGCAGAGGGAGGTTGCAGACACTGAGCGGTTGGTTAGGTGGATGAATCTAGCAGCAGCATTCATGATAGACTGAAGGGGGGATAGCCTGTGTAGAGTTAGGCCAATGAGGAGGGAGTTGCAATAGTCAAGGTTAGTATAAATGTGGCTGCACTGTGCATTTATATCCATGTTATATCTTAGTAGTGCCACCTAAATGCCAGTGAGAGCCACTAAGGAAATCTGTGCTGTAAGAAATAAGTAGTCAATCATTGCTGACATCCCCCTGAAAATGCATCGGCTAAGTTACTGACACAGAACAAGTATGTAGATCAGAAAAGTCACAAGGAAGGCAGAACTCTGGATCTGTGTACTTGTAATGGGCAAGAAACTCCATAAAATGTATTGTAGTATTGAATAGAAGGGAATTGTAGTCCGTGTCTCATTGAGGAGGTTTCCTTACACTTTCTGCACAGGAGATACAACATTAAGTGAAAGAAGACAGAGGTTCTTACCATTTTCCAATCCCTTCACAACTAAAGACATTTTGGTTAGCAATACACTTTCAGTTATTGGGATCACATGCTGCCCTATGGCAATTATAAAAAATGACACTTTTTGTACACGCTCCACCTCTTCTACCCTGTGCTTGTTTTAGTAAACATTTATAACAATTTGCAGAGCCATTCATCCTGCAAAACTGCATGAACATTCATTCTGTGTGAATGGAGGCAAAATTGAATGTTATTACTATATTTTCTTTTCAGGTTGAATGTAATATTAGGAAGATACTGCATTATGGCCACAAGATGGAGCTGAGGAGCATAGGAAAGGAGTGTTTATATCCTGTGCTCCTTAGCACCATCCAGTGGCCGTATTGCAGTATTTTCCTAATGTTTAATTTGACCTAAAAAGAAAATATGCGAAGAATGTTTGTTTTTGCCTCAATTAGTACAGAACAAATGTTCAGAGTTTCACAGAATGAATGGCTCTGCAATTTGTATATAAATACATCCCTTAGAACCATGTCACATGATGCAGAATTGGTCTCTATAGAGTTTTTGTTGCTATAAATGAAGGAAAGAGCTGTGTCTCAGCAATTTGCAGCTTAAAGTTTGTACATATTTAGGCTTGGTGCTACCCCCCACTGGCCTGCCCTGGGTACTGGCCAAAAAGTGTCTTCTAGTAAATGGCTCTGCTAATGACCATTTATTGTCTGCAATAAAAACTTTCAAGGAAACGATTCTGATTGGTTGGTAGGGAAACAACAGTTTTTACTTTATATTGATATATATGATAAATCATATTAGTGAATTGAACATTAACACATATTTGTACTGCTTTAGGAACAACCAGTTGGCCAGGAGTCTTAAAATATACCACTGAGCAGCCGGATACAGGATACAGAAGTGTGACAGAAAGACAGCTCTTCAGCTTCCAGCCACTGGGGGACAGAGGTAGGGATCTTACTGTATGACTTCCTTTCCTGGAAATCCATGGTGACATGAGAACCACACACTTGTAATACATTACACTTGTAACTATATGTAATAATGATTCGCTGTGTTAAACATAACATGACATCGGAAATCTAATATGACATCGGAGATCTGGTTGCTGTAGGCAACATCCCTGCTTTCTTTTTTTGCATTTATACAGTATACGTAAGGGGGCATTCTTCTTCTTCTTCCCACTGACCAACAATGTAAGGGGGCATTCTTCTTCCCACTGACCAACAATGTAAGGGGGCATTCTTCTTCCCAATGACCAACAATGTAAGGGGCATTCTTCTTCTTCCCACTGACCATCAATGTAAGGGG